>NC_091316.1:7435202-7447702 GCF_038502225.1 Cherax quadricarinatus
GCTCTTACATACACTGTTGCACCCTAGCTCTTACATACACTGTTGCACACTAGCTCTTACATACACTGCTGCACACTAGCTCTTACATACACTGTTGCACACTAGCTCCCACATACACTGTTGCACACTAGCTCCCACATACACTGTTGCACACTAGCTCCCACATACACTGTTGCACACTATCTCCCACATACACTGCTGCACACTAGCTCCCACATACACTGTTGCACACTATCTCCCACATACACTCTTGCACACTAGCTCCCACATACACTGTTGCACACTAGCTCCCACATACAATGTTGCGCACTATCTCCCACATACACTCTTGCACACTAGCTCCCACATACACTGTTGCACACTATCTCCCACATACACTCCTGCACACTAGCTCCCACATACACTGTTGCACACTAGCTCCCAGATACACTGTTGCACACTAGGTCCCACATGCACTGTTGAGCACTAGCTCCCACATACAATGTTGCGCACTACCTCCCACATACACTGTTGCACACTAGCTCCCACATACACTCTTGCACACTAGCTCCCAGATACACTGTTGCACACTAGGTCCCACATACACTGTTGAACACTAGCTCTCACATAAAATGTTGCGCACTAGCTCCCACATACACTGTTGCACACTAGCTCCCACATACAATGTTGCACACTAGCTCCCACATACACTGCTGCACACTAGCTCCCACATACACTGCTGCACACTAGCTCCCACATACACTGCTGCACACTAGCTCCCACATACACTGCTGCACACTAGCTCCCACATACACTGCTGCACACTAGCTCCCACATACACTGCTGCACACTAGCTCCCACATACACTGCTGCACACTAGCTCCCACATACACTGCTGCACACTAGCTCCCACATACACTGCTGCACACTAGCTCCCAGATACACTGCTGCACAGTAGCTCCCACATACACTGCTACACACTTGTTTCCAATACACTTTTGCACAATGACTCCCCTTACAATCCTGTGCAGATGACTTCCCTCACAATGTTGCACAGTGCCTCCCCGTACAATGTTGCATAGTGACTTCCCATGCACTGGTTTTCCCTTGTCTAGTGACAGGTTCCTCTCTGATCTGGTTGGAAGACAGAGTGGCGATAAATATCTATTTAAAAAATCACTTAAAACAGAGGAAGACTTTATTAAATCTACATTAGTGAAACGTTGTATTATTAAAGGTTTGCCTTGCGTAAATATCACTATATTATTCGTTAGTTATATGTTCTGAACTAAAATAATTAGAAGCATTCGTTGCTGGACGAAATCTGTTCATGAGTTATGAACGAAAAAAAAAGTCAGGTTGATCACTCCTGTCTTGAGCTTTGTTTTGGCCAGCTAAAAGGAAGACATTCCTAGGCTATTAATATAGGATAATCCAAGAAAGCCAGACAGTAATGGCTTATAGCCATTTGGGTCCTTCCCTAGGATGCGACTTACAACAACCGTCAGACTCTAAGATACATATATAGTGCAAGGGGAACTTTAGAAGCAAGATGAAGTAGATATGTCTATAATTCTAGACCCACCCAAGAATCAAACCTTGGTCCTTTGGTTGTTGGCCGAATATTCTATCACAGATATCTAGATGTGCTACATAATAAGCGGTATATAATATAGGATATACAAGGCCAGCTATATATAACGCGATATGTAAGCCATTCTACAAACGTATTAAATGAATTTAATATATTAAATAATTCCCTATGATACGCGACTTTATGGACACCCTGTGTACAAGACAAGATATATAAGATGAGCCAGTGTATATATATATATATATATATATATATATATATATATATATATATATATATATATATATATATATATATATATATATATATATATATATATATATATATATATATATATATATATATATATATATATATATATAAGACGCGATATATTACAAGTGGTATGTCTGATGTCTTTTAATTAGAGACTTGCGTGAGCTCCGATCGCCTCTGAACGTGTACTTTCAAAGAAATGTCTTCTTGACAATAGGTCAGAATAAATCCCAAATCTGCTCTAGAAATCTAGACAAATTATTGAGAACAAAGCACACTTGATTAGCGATGCTAGGATTGGCTGCTGCTGATCTATTCCCCCAAAATGTAACTCAAGGGAAACAGCCCCTTTTTTTGCAATATCGTGTAATTAATAACAAAGATAACGGCGGTAAGTCACAAATTGCACGAAGTAATTTCGCGGAGACCTTTAATTAAAAGTTTCAGGTGTTTCTTGTGGATGACTTTAGTTGTGTCTATAAATAGATGGCAATATTTTGTTGTATTGGAGAGGTGAGACGTGGTTTGGGCGAAATTATTTTTTCTGTGTACAGAATTATCCCTACCCCCTATCTCTTTCCGTTCACATCTCTTCCAACTTTACCACATATGTCTTCCTAGTCCCACGTCACCCGACTCCCCCACCTATTTATCCCTATTGCCATCCTTATATTCGTCTTCCCACAACTCTCTCGATGGTTTACCCACACAAAAGGCGAGTGTGGGCTCAGCAGCATGGTGATACAGTATTGTTGTAGCGGGTCTCGGTAAAGGAGCACACAGCAACAAAAGAATATTATGGCTGAGGAATCAGCCCTTAATATTCTTTTGTTGCTGTCAGCCACGAGTGACAATCGTACAGATTAGAAAGTTTCCTAGCTATGTTTTGGCCACCTCGTTGCCAGCCGTATTGCATCTATTTTTCTTTAATTAAATTATTTTTCTTTAATATAAGCTTTTATCGGTTTGCGTCAACTAACCTCGCAACTGACCAAAGAAAACAGTGTTCATAATCTGACAGGAAGCGTTATAATATTATTGTTGAGTGCGTCGTGTGAAAAGTAACGTAGTAAAATAAAGGTAAGTCGGATGAACAGTGTGACATGGATAAACACAACTACCCACACGAAATGGAAGAGAAATTAGTTAAATAGAAGCGTCACCTGGGGTTTGTTCCCACCTTTACTTCCCTCCACCAAGGAAAACAGTTATATTACTGTAAATTTTATGTAGTATTGACAAATTAAACTGTTTAATATTATGTAAATTTTATTAAGGTTAGGTTTAGTTACTGAATTACTTGTGGAGTAAAATTTAAAATTGGTTTATTAATAGTTAAGTGTTTTTCCCCGGAAAGATGATTAGTGAATCTTGAGGTGAGCCACAAACACTAGTGACGTTTGGAGTAGATTGATGTGTGGTCAGGACGCTAGTTTCTCAACTCTACAAGACACAAAAAAAAAATCCAATTGTTTCCCAGAATGATACTCAACAGTGTTACGGGATCAACACTAAAAAACTGCGGGGGTTTATATGTTATTATTTGTCTAAATCAATAGTTTGCTCGATTAATATCCAATATTATTAGCTTTTCTTTTTTCCTTTTTCACTATTTTAATAGTTATTTGATTCATAATCTTTACGCGTGAACTGAGATCCTGTAAATATCTGAGATTATAAACCAGTAATGTTTTGTTTTACATTTATTTACAGTGCGGCAGTCAATTTATTCTTAAATTGTGTTTGCCGAAGACTCGGTAAACATAACAGCGATCCATGCAAGAGGGACCTGGAAAACATGTGTTGCGAATGGAAGTGGAGTTTGAGATACGTACTTGGCGAGTCTCATAAGATGATCACCAACAATACAGAACAGAGCCTCCAACACTCCACCCACACGGGTTTAGGGTATCATGAAATAACTTACTACCAATTATGCCCTTTTTAACCCTTAATAAAACTGTCTAAACGTAGATCTACGTTTTTTCAACATTTGAAAGTATGTAAAAAGTAGATCATTTTTTTTCACATTTGAAAACGTGTAAAAAACTTGGATCTTCTTTTTTTTTTATATTCGAAAATATGTAAAAAAAAAAAAAAACGTAAATCTACTTTTGGAGCACTAAGCATGTGAACGTAGATCTGCTTGGACAGTTTAAGAGTTAATGGCCTCATCGTTACTCAATTTTAACCCATTCACAGTGAAATTAATTCTGTTTTTATCCAGATTAAAAACACAGGGAATCTAAACCCACAGAACTTATACCGTGCATAGGGAAGAAGAGGCATTCAGATTTCATCAGAGAAAATAAAGGGTAGCTCCAGTTTCTTGAACCAAGAGCTCTTTAATATTAAGTCACCATCCTGGAAGGGTTTATCCAGCAGAGAAGTTACTGCAGTAATGAGGATCAGTCGTACTTCACTGTGTTAGTAAATCATCAATCAGACCTCTAATATTAATATTTTTCTTACTGTTCTAAATAAGTCTAAAAACTTTCTAAAAAAAAAAAAAACTGCTTAACCGAAGAAAATTAGAAAAAAAAAGGTCTTATAGTGAAACTAAAGACAACAGAAAGTTTGAAATCATCCCTGAGTCGATCACCTTGAAGAATTGTTATTTGGCAAGTTATGAAGGAGAGGCCCCAGGTAGAACAAGCTTAAATGTACTGAGACAACGTTTCGCTCTGTGAATAACTTTATCACACTCTACACAGAGCGAAACGTTGTCCATGTGAAACCTTTTTGTGCCTTGTGTCTCTTTTCTTCACTATTGTCGGCTATGCTCCATTTGAATTTAACCTTAAGATATGATGGTAAAAAATTATTCAAACTCGTAAAATATGAAAGTAACGAAGTAATAAAATGAAGAACAACTCATGAGTTTCCTACTAATTTCCTGCCACGTAACAGGAGTCAGCAGCAATACTTAGCGCCTTTACATCTTCCTAATTCCGTATAATTTCAAGGTACGACAAATTCAGCACCAATTTAACGCAGTAAAACAGCAATAAATACGAAGAGACTCTTGATCTGACCGACCGCCGTGGCGGAAGGATATAGAAAACGCTGTTACATTGTGCGGGGAGACCCCTTCGGGCAGCAAGTCCATTGCGTCTGGATATCCCAGCGTTGAAATGTTCTCAGGATGTGGGCTGCACCGATCTCAGTCGTAATTTAGTCAGCCGCCGTGGCGTCGGGGCTGCAGGAAGCGGCTCCACTGCTGTTTTGACCCATAGTGCTGTATACACAGCTGCTGAACGAACCGGGATTTTTTTGTAGCTTAGTGGTAGAGCGTTGAGCTCAGGAAAATACCCAGGTTCGAATTCTGAACGAGGAAAGACGTATGGACAAACCTCACACATGCAGCCCTTGTTCATCTAGGGGGTAAACTAATTTCTAGAAGTTAGTCAACTGCTGTGGGTCTCATCGTAGGGGAGAAGTGGTAAGAATCCCAACGGAGATAAGCCATACTACTTCCATGGGTTTATTAACCCTCCCTTGCAATTAATCTGAAAAAAAAGGTCTTTGTCGTATTGTTCCTCTTCCTCCTCATCAACGACTGGATTGTGCCCTCGTACGAGACATGAGTAAGACTCGTCGTGAACTGTTATAGGGATCATCTATAGACTCACAGTCCTCCAAAGTAAACAATAAATTTTTTTGAACTTTTGATATTTCATTTTTTTTATTTATGAATTCAAGCATAGCAACCCAGCCTAAATTTAACTATGAAAAGATAAATTTAATTGATCTAAGAATTAAATCTTTATGTGAGTTACATATATACGGCCATGCGGTATTAAATGAAACTAAAACTGAAATCCTGCACTTGTGTATATATTCGTATGTGCTTGGGAGGGATAGGGTGAAGGAAAAGAGCGAATCGAATGAAATCCTTAACTATAAGACTGATAAAGATTAGGTGGAAAAAGGTAAAGGAGGTTTGACACTGGATATAACAGCGAAAACGAGAGTATGTGATAGGGAGTCAATTTGAATTTGGTGTTATAAGATAATGTTATTTTGAAGGTGGATATCTTCAAATGCACTTACTTAGAAGTCGTTACGGGAGCCGAGTTTCAGCTCATGGCTTCCTTTAATTCAACACATCTATTTTGGTTAGTTTCTGCCTTGTGAAGCCTGTAGTGCCAATCACTGAAACTGTGTATGGACTCTATTTACACCAGATCCCAGTCTAGATCGTTTCGCTTCCTAACAACTCTAAGACAAAAGACGTATTTCTTAACGTTTTCTTGGGTCATTCGCATATAACTTGAATCAGCGTTTTCAACATTCCGTCCCCGTCCTCAGATTATCTTGTACATGGTTATCATGTCCAAGTTCAGCCGTCTATCTACTAAGATCAAGATCATTTGTTTTAGTCATTCCTCGCAGATTTGTCTTTCCAGCTTCTAGGCCAGTCATGCTGCGATCTCTGGAGTATCTCATGCTTGATCAGGTATACGTTACTGGATAAACCATACCCCGGCCGGGATTGAACCCGCGGTCAGAGAGTCTCAAAACTCCAGCCCGTCGCGTTAGCCACTAGACCAGCTAGCCACAATCGTGTCATTACGATTTCGTGAGTCATGTTGACGGCAGTGAAGGGACTTGAGCTAGAGTTCGTCACGGCCACGCTAGCTGGAGATTCGTCTGTAAAAACTTGCATTTGTGGTCACAGAGGTGCCTGTGCTAACCTTCCTATGGTGTAGAAATATACCTAGTTGGACGAATCTTATTGTGGCTAGCTGGTCTAGTGGCTAACGCGACGGGCTGGAGTTTTGAGACTCTCTGACCGCGGGTTCAATCCCGGCCGGGGTATGGTTTGTTTGCAATCGTGTCATTACGATTTCGTGAGTTACGTTACTGGATGGTTGTTTACAGAGTCCTGAATGATTTTCTGCTGTGGTCCCTGAATGTCACCTGATGCTATTCAACTGAGGTGCCTCCAGCAATATATTCGGTACTATACTTACCCCAAGGTCCTTGTCCATATTCGAAATTTGCCTTTTTTACCCCCCAGTCAATATCTCATTCCCTGCTTCCATTCTCCTCCAATTTCCATAGTTTTACAGTTGTTGGAGTTGAATTCCAGTAGCCATCTGTCTGACCATCTTTGTATTCTAAGTTGTTCTGTGATCTTTAACTGTCCTCTTCAGATTTATTCTCATAAGTTTTAGATCATCCGCGAACGGTGAAAAATTGTATTTGTCCTCTTATGGTATGTTGTTAATGAGTTTGAGCAGTGCCGGTTTCGGTACTCATTATGTGTGTGTGTGTGTGTGTGTGTGTGTGTGTGTGTGTGTGTGTGTGTGTGTGTGTGTGTGTGTGTGTGTGTGTGTGTGTGTGTGTGTGTGTGTGTGTGTGTGCGTGTGTGTGTGTGTGTGTGCGCGTGTGCGTGTGTGTTCACAGTAAGTTATTTAACTCTATGTATGTGTATATGTCGGGTTACCTATTTAATCCCATATATGCTAGGTACCAACTGCCTTAGGTTCTTATCCATAGACGCTTGTCCAGGTGTATGTGTGTGTTATATATGGTTATATATTTGACACCATGTGTGGGGTGCTATCTAAATGACCTGTATGGGTGTATGTGAGAGGAATTACCTATCTGACCTGTGTACGTTTGTGTAGGCATACCTGTTAAACCAGTTTATGAGAATGTGGGCCTAACAATTTAACACTGTATATGTATACAGATGTTGGTGCAAATGTTAATATTTAAATATGATCTATGTTTTTAGTTAATTATTGTAACCACGTCCTGGTCATGAACTGGGCCGCAGGGGCGATGACCCCCGGAACACCCTCCAGATATACGGTCTACCTACCAGTGACTGATACCGTGGGGTCATCGCCTAATACAGCCCAGTGTCAGAGCGGGCCACAGACCAGTCTCAAACTGGTACTGTGACTTTTCTCTGTTTCCTCGTTCTTAGAGTTCTATGTATTACAGAGCATGGTGATAGCGACAAGATGTACAAGCTTCAAGAGACAGAGTTATGACATGAATTGAAGCTCTGAGTAGAGTTGTATCAGGCCATGAATTTTGCAGCTCGTATCATATATATATATATATATATATATATATATATATATATATATATATATATATATATATATATATATATATATATATATATATATATATATATATATATATATATATATATATATAGTGTACTTAAAAATGTAAGTACCAACAGAGAGTCAGACTCAGAGTGCTAGCTGGTCCAGTGGCTAACGCGACGGTCTGGAGTTTTGAGGCTCTCTGATCGCGGGTTCTATCCCAGCCCGTGGTATGGTTTGTTTGCAATCGTGTCATTACGATTTCGTGAGTCGAGTCAGTGCAGTATTTTCAAACAAGGAAAATTTAACGACGTTTCACTCCCTCTGGAGCTCGTCAAGTGCCTGATAAAACTAAACAAGCACTATCTACAATATATTAGGTAAACAGCACACAAGTGCAACTAATGTGACATTTTCTTGTGGCAACGTTTCGCTCTCCAGGAGCTTTGTAAAGCCGTAACACCTTGACAAAGCTTCTGAAGAGCGAAACGTTGCCACAATATAATGTCACATTAGTTACACACGTGCCCTTTTACCTAACAAAACTAAACCAAGCTAGCTTTGCCTACGTGTCTATGTTCACTGTTTGTCACTTTCTGCCCAAGTTAAATACAGTTAGATTTCAACTTGGTTAGGTGAGCCAGACCCCGTTCAGAGCAGCTTGGCCACAACTGCTAAGTAAGTCTTTTTCTCTTTGATATTCCCCAATCTTGAGTGAGTGCCACTAATGTGACATCAGTAGCAAGCTTACCATCAAGCTGTCAGCTAAGAGAATAAAGCCAACCAAGCCTCAATTCGAGAGAATATTACGCGAGATTTACCGAGACGTTCTGGATGACATAATTTAGCTATCAGTACACCAAGAACTTTTTTAGCTAGTTGGTAAAGCTGGGTGTTGTGTCCGTAAAGACGTCACAAGGTGAAATACAACTGCAGGGGGAGGTGGCGAGGTTGGCAGGAGAGAGGAGGTGGGATTAGCAGGAGGTAGGGTTGGGAGGAGAAAGGTGAGTTTGGGAAAGCAAGAAGGTGGAATTGGAAGGAGGCAGGAGCTGGGGTTGGGAGGAAGAAGGAGATGAGGGTGTAAGGGCGACGGAGGTGGGGTTGGGAGGAAAGAGGTGGGATTGGGAAAAAGGATAGGTTGGGAGGAAGAAAGTGGGGCCAGAAGAAGGACGAAGGTGGGGTTAGAGGAAGGTGATTTGATTAGAGAGAGGAAGGTGGTGGAGTTAGAAGGGGAAGGAGTTCGAAAGGATAGGGATTAGTGTTGGAAAGAAGAAGATGGGTGGAGCAGAAAGGGGGGAAAGAGCTGACGTTGGAAACGAAGATAGGGTTTTGTTGGAAGAGAAAAGGGAAAGGGTTGGAAGGGAAAAGAGGAAGGAATTTAAGGGGGAATGGGGACGGAGACGGAAGAGGGTGGGGGGTTGAAGGGATAACGGAAGGTTAAGAGGAAGAGGGGGGATAAGGAACTAATGGTAAAGGGGATAAGGGGTGTTCAAGAGGCTGACACATTAGACAGCTCTGTACCTCTGATGACAACACCAAACTCACGCGGCTCGCCTCAAGCCTGTACTTAGGCTCCCAGATGATGGGTAACAGGGCCATTTTGCCCCTATCAACGCTCGTAAAATATGCATAAAAACCACCTTCTTACTCCTTCAACTTCTTCCAATAAACAGAACCAAACAGCTTGCCAATGGGGGTGATGGTGAATGATTAACTCTACATCAACAGCTGTTAACTGGGGTAATAGTAACTGTTCACCACACCAACAGATATCAGCGGGGATGATGGTGACTGTTTACCTCCACACCAGTAGCTCTCAACAGAGGTACTGGAGACTGCTCACTACACCAGTAGCTGTCAACGGGATTGCGCTCTTTACCATACCAGTATTTGTCAACAGGGGTGTTGATGACTGTTCACCACACAAACAGCTACCAGCGGGGGTGTTGATGACTGCTTAAGTCCACACCAACGGCTGTCAACAGTCTAAACAACAGAGCAGCGTCGGTCTCTGGCCCGCAGCGGGCCTTCCCTGTTATCTAATAATCAGAAGTCATAAACATTAATGCGGACCATTTTGCTGTCATGCTGGCCTGGTGACGCTATCATTTTATTGGCCAGATTATATGTTGCTCGGCCAGCCACGTACACGAAATTCACCCTTAAAATCAGATCTTTTCGAATTTTGTAGTTAATGCCAACGTGTGTTTTTTCTTCAAGTGGAGTATCAGTAATCCTGGTTAATACTTAACACCGCTGAGACCCATCACAAGACGGACAGAAATTCGTACTGATTAAAGATAGAGGGCAGAGGGGGTAATACCGACAAGTATGGGTTTAAAGAAACAATGTACAGAACATCATATTAGTGGGATAATGTTATACTTTATATTTAAGCTTTATTCCTTGATAAAGCTTAAACCCGAGAGAAACGCTGTTCTGTTATATAGTGTCGTCCTTATAAACATGAATATAAAAAAAATTATCGAAAGAATTCTGATATCGACGACTGAGTATGAAAAAAAAAATCACGAAATTTCTTGCCAACATGACGTGTAAATTTGAAATTTCTTTGTTGGATTTTCGCGTACAGTATTAAGATTAAGTACAAACATTGTACGATTACAAAGCACTACTAGCGCTTTTCATTCCCAACTGGCTTATTTTGCATTAGTTTTATCACCCTGTTTGCGACTGTCGTGTTGTCGTGTGGGACATTATATATATATATATATATATATATATATATATATATATATATATATATATATATATATATATATGTTGTTTTACTTTCTATCGTATTTTTGTGAATGTTTTGTCAATGTATTTTGTCTTTAAATAAAATATATATAAAATATAGGGGGTGGTAGGAGAAAATTCTCAAACAGCTTCAGGGAGAACCTTGAGTTTTCCCTGAAGCAAGTTTATTCTTTTCTCTGATGATGAGGGTCCCTATAACAGCTCTAGAGGTGGTACCTCCCTATATATTCTATAATATATATATATATATATATATATATATATATATATATATATATATATATATATATATATATATATATATATATATATATATATATATATATATATATATATATATATATATTCTTGGTAGTAGGTTGGTAGACAGCAACCGCCCAGGGAGGTACTACCGTCCTGCCAAGAGAGCGTAAAACGAAAGCCTGTAATTGTTTAACATTATAGCAGGATTGCTGGTGTCTTTTTATTGTCTCATAAACATGCAAGATTTCAGGTACATCTTGCTACTTATACTTACACTTAGGTCACACTACACATACATGTACAAGCATATATATACACACCCCTCTGGGTTTTCTTCTGTTTTCTTTCTAGTTTATTTTCTTTTATCTCCATGGGGAAGTGGAACAGAATTCTTCCTCCGTAAGCCATGCGTGTTGTAAGAGGCGACTAAAATGCCGGGAGCAAGGGGCTAGTAACCTCTTCTCCTGTATATATTACTAAATTTGAAAAGGGAAACTTTTGTTTTTCTTTTCTTCTTGAATATATATATATATATATATATATATATATATATATATATATATATATATATATAGATGTCGTGCCGAATAGATAAAACTTGCGATTTAGGCTTAAATAGCAACGCTCTTTTTGCTGAATGCGGCAAACGAATATTTGTGCATGCAATGATTTCGCAAAAATCATTCTGAACCTGACGAAAAAATATATTTCAATGTGTCTAATTTATCAACTTGTCGGTTCTTTGAACCATTTATCTAGATCCCACATCTGTATACCCATCCCACACGCACACCACGCAAACTCACAACACACAAAAAAAAAAACACACAAAAAAACATACACAAACTATAGCACACAAACTCACTCAGAATCCCACAATACTGACACACCAACAGTAATGACAAAACCACAACACACAAATCCACAATAACAACTAAGAAACCCACTATATAAACGCTAAAAACAGTAGCCCGGCAGACCGTAATTTCACTGGGATATCCTCAATAACGTTGGAAATGATGGTGCGTAGGAAAGGAATGGTATTATGAAATGAAGAGCTTGCTGTATCCAACGTTAGTATATATACATGCATGGATGTAGAAAATATATGCATGCATGTGTGAGCTGTGTGTGTGTGTGTGTGTGTGTGTGTGTGTGTGTGTGTGTGTGTGTGTGTGTGTGTGTGTGTGTGTGTGTGTGTGTGTTTGTGTGTGTGTGTGTGTGTGTGTGTGTGTGAGTTAAAATTTAAATATGTGTTTTTAATGGTCAATTTCAACAGTAAGTCTCTCAGAATATTTTGCACTTTATCATTGACCTTATTAAACACATCTTTCCACTAAAGTATTTGTAATGCTTCTTTACCTTCACTTCAGAAAGTTTATCATCTTTATATATATTTTTTTTTATTTTTGTCACTGAGATCCCAAAAGTGTTTTGAATTTCTATTTTGGTAACTTTTATTGTTTTTTTTTTTTTGCGAGTACTGTTAATCTTTTTCCTGTCTTTCTTTTTCTGCTTCTTCTCTGTAATCACTTGTTCTCTCTAGGCTGGAATACTGCTGTACATTAACATCTCCATACAAAGCAGGTGAAATC
>NC_091316.1:7452702-7462702 GCF_038502225.1 Cherax quadricarinatus
CTTTCTTCCAATAGTTGTTTATATCTTACGTTAACTGCCCTCTCCTTTAATTTATAAACCTTCACCTTTCTCTTACTTGATGATTCCATTCTTCTTGTATCCCATCTTCGTTTTACTATCACTGTAGCTGCAACTAAAAAATGATCTGTTACATCTGTGACCCCTCTATAAACATGCACATCCTGAAGTCTACCCAATAGTTTTTTATCTGCCAATACGTAATCCAACAAACTGCAGTCATTTCGCCCTATATCATATCTTGTACCTTTATTTATCTTTTGTTTCTTAAAATATGCATTACCTTTTACTAAACCCTTTCTATACAAAGTTCAATCAAAAGCCCTGATTAGCATTGACACCTGGCACCCTAAACTTACCTAACACACCCTCTCTTACCATTTCTCCCGCTTTGACATTTTAGTTCCGTACTACAATTACTCTCCCCTATAGGTGCATATATATATATATATATATATATATATATATATATATATATATATATATATATATATATATATATATATATATATATATATATATATATATATATATATATATATATATATATATATATATATATATATATACATATATATATATATATATATATATATATATATATATATATATATATATATATATATATACATATATATGTATATGCAATAAGATCACAGTAAACAGGTGATTTCAAAATATGCAAAACAACCACTGTGAAAGAATAGAGAAATTCCAAGCGCTTTCGTGACTACTCACATTATGATAATGTGAGTAGTCACGAAAGCGCTTGGAATTTCTCTATTCTTTCAGAGTGGTTGTTTTGCATATATATATATATATATATATATATATATATATATATATATATATATATATATATATATATATATATATATATATATATATATATATATATATATATATATATATATATATATATATATATATATATATATATATATATATATATATATATATATATATATATATATATATATATATATACGCGCAATAAGATCACAGTAAACAGGCGATTTCAGAATATGCAAAACAACCACTGTGAAAGAATAGAGAAATTCCAAGCGCTTTCGTGACTACTCACATTATCAAGGAACAATAAAAGTAATGTATGTATGTATGTTCTCCCTTATCATGAAAACTTGGTTGATATGTCTTCTCTTCTTAAGACTTTTAATATCAAAGTTGTATTTAAAAATCTTGATACAGTAAAAAAAACTTGATTAAGAATTCCCCCCAAAATGATGACGGATGTGTCTATAAGATTCCTTGTAAAATTTGCGATAAAGTTTATTACGGTCAAACTGGTAATAATCTCGAACTAAGATTAAAACAACAAAAATATAGTATTAGAACTGGACAAGATTCCAATGCTCTATTTATTCATGTAAGAGATTTTAATCATCCAATTGATTTTCAAAAAGTTGAGAAAGTTGTATCAAGCAAGTCCATGGTCGACAGGAATATAATTGAATCTTGTTTCATAAAAAGTAGTTTTGACAATAATATGAATATTTCCTTTGGTTTATATAAATTAGATCTATTTATAATTAATAGAATTTGGGAAGAATTGAATAATACACTGGAAAAATAATAAATTTTAAAATTCTTAATTCTTGGGAAGAATAGTTTGTTGGTGGGTTGTGTGAAGGACCTGTCTAGTTGGGCCAGCGGGCCTGCTGCAGTGTTCTCTTTCTTATGAGTCGCGCATCAGGTTTTGCTTTGATGTGAGATGTGATAGTGAGGTGTGTTCTAGACCCTTTATATGCCTACCTTTGATGCATTACTTTTATTGTTCCTTGATAATGTGAGTGGTCACGAAAGCGCTTGGAATTTCTCTATTCTTTCACAGTGGTTGTTTTGCATATTTTAAAATCACCTGTTTACTGTGATCTTATTGCATATATATATATATATATATATATATATATATATATATATATATATATATATATATATATATATATCAACAAGTCGGCCGTCTCCCACCGATATATATATATATATATATATTTCCAGGACTCAAGTCCGACTATATGAAAATATATATATATATATGTATATATATACATATATATATATATATTTTTGCATATATTTATATATATATATATATATATATATATATATATATATTTATATATATATATATATATATATATATATATATATAAATATATATATATATATATATATATATATATATATATATATATATATATATATATATATATATATATATATTGCAGTGGCTCTGCGTCTTGCTGCCCCAATTCACACAAAATATATGTGTATTTGCAGCGAAGCGCAAGCAGACCAATATGGTCTACATGGTCTTAACTGTTCCAAAACCAAGGGCTGGCATGCAAGACACAATGAGGTCAACGACATCATAAAGAGAACCCTTGCTACAGCTGGATGCCCAGCCGAGAGGGAGCCCCGATCACTAGCAGCCAACAATACCCACAACCCAACAAACCGCCCTGACGGGATCACCATCTATCCTTGGAAGAATGGCAAGCTCTTAGCATGGGACTATACCTGTGTGTCCACACTGGCTGACATCTATATCCATCACAGTGTCGGGCGACAGGGAGGAGCTGCTGACCACAGGGAGGAGTACAAGATCAGCAAGTACAGGGACATAAGCCAACAGTATCAATTTGTCCCAGTGGGATCAGAGACCTTGGGATCATGGGGAAAAAATGTCACACGTTTTCTTAAAGAATTGGGCTCCAGACTCATCGACACCACCAGGGACCCAAGGGCAGCCACTTTCATGTTCCAGCGCCTCAGCGTGGCCATCCAGAGGGGAAATTCTTGCTGCATACTTGGCTCGCGTCTGGCTTCGGAGGAGCTGGAGGAAATTCATGATCTTTAACACATTGTACCATTGTATTCATGTTTGTGTTTTCTGTTTATTAACAAATGTTCACATAATATATATATATATATATATATATATATATATATATATATATATATATATATATATATATATATAGATATATATATAATGTACATATATATATATACATATATATATATATATATATATATATATATATATATATATATATATATATATATATATATATATATATATAATATATATATATATATATATATATATATATATATATATATATATATATATATATATATATATATATATATATATATATATATATAGATATATATATATATATATATATATATATATATATATATATATATATATATATATATATATATATATATATATATATATATAGATATATGTATGTATATATCAAGATAAGACTGTTGCACAGAGAATATTATATAAAGAATAATAAAAGATCATACCAATCAAGGGTATCTTTGACTGTACGTATATAAATTTACCTTTAAAACAATCTGCAAGTTTATAACTGCACGTGTGTAATTGTTTGCACACGTGCAGTTATACACTTACACTTATACAACAGACTTTTTGTGTAAAATTGTCAGTGAAACATCATATCAACGGATTAGCGGATTTATTAACAGCCTTTCAATCATGTTAAAAATTCTTTTAGCAAAAAAACTTGTAGATATAATAAATGCGCAAATTATTACCTGCAGGTAAACTCAACGTCAACAACCACTCATCTGAATTTTAAAAACACTGAACGCTGAAGTACGTGTCGACAGTGTTATGAGTCGAGCGAAGGATGGTCCTCGACACTACGTAGGTTCATCGTGTTCTGAGTCGAGCGAGAGATGAATCCCGACCTGTCCATCCTGTTTTGAGTCGAGGCAGGAATAGTCTTCCAAACCCCGTCCACAATTTGAGTCAAGCAAAGGCGAGCCTCTCCGGCACCCCGTTTATCGTGCTGAGTCGAACAAGGTATGGATCCCGACAACCCGTCCATCGTGTTGTGAGTCGAGCAAGGGATGGCCTTCGACAACCCGTCCACCACCACTCCACCGTAAAGCCAGTTTGGGTTGGCCTTATCTGGGCAGCGCGAACCCTCTAGACTTGTGATCTTCCCGTAATTAACCAGTAAATCAGAACAGGCACTGGAATTGAACAGACAACTTTTGACAGGGGGATGAGGTATTTTACAATCCCATAATGATAAAGACCAGCCCCTTCCAAACTAGCAGGAGTATTATGCTTGAAAATTATGCTTAATAAAAGGATGCCATGATATACGGAGTTGGGACTACATTGCATTCTCAGGAAGGTTGTTAAGGCTGGATCACTGTCCTAACTATTACCGTAGCAGAGGAATTGTGGCAGCGTGGGCAAGAAGATGTAATATCTTCTGTATAGAGCACATCCCTCATTTGTGGTGTGTAATGTTGTATGATTATACGCGTGATCCCAGAGGAAATGCTTCGTCAAAGCCGATTTTATCCCTGGTAATATCACATATTCAAAGTAATAGGTGTTTAAGTTCGTCTTTTTTTTTTTTTTTTTTTTTTGTCTGTGGACAGATGGTGCGTCGATTTTTATTATTGTTTCGTGTTTAGAAAAAGGGAGTTCAAGTGAGACGAGGTAAATTTTCGCAGTGGACATGGTAAACAGTTTTTTCATGATTTTCAGATGAAGCTTATGAGAGACCCGCTTTAAGCTCGGCGACCGCGTATGTAGTATTTTTTTTAGGCCAGATTAAATCCTCCTTGCCGGCCTTGAATCATGAGTAACGCAGGATCATCGCATGATAATTTACCTTCAACCACTTTCTGAAAAAAACAATTTACATAAAAAAGTGCGTTCATTTGGGCATAGCCTTATCAAACAAACTCTGGTTCATACCTGCGTACCAGCTTCTGCCTCATTGATTCTCCTGATATATATATGTATATGAACAAGACCCAAATCAAGGGGTCACTTCAAACATCGTTTTGGGACCGAGAGGATGTAGGGGAGTCCCTGTAATTAACTTCAGGTACACTCCAGGTAATTTAACCTGCCGGAGAGAGATAATCGACGTGAGAAAATGGACAAGAAGGTGCTGGGGATGATATGACAGCTAATCAACATGGTTACAACAATTACAAAGGGACACAATCTGGTAGAGTGTAGAGAGTAAGAAGAGGGTCAATTAATAACACAAGGGGGATCAAGAATTACAATGAGGTATAGAAGAAGCAGTAACCTGAGTGAAAAGCTCTTCATCGCAAAAAAAAATCAAAAGAAAATATTTAATAATTGATTTTTTTAATATATCAGCCGTCTCTCACCAAGTTAGGGTCACCCAGAGAAGAAAACACATTCTCCATCATTCTCACAATGACTATCTTCTCGGAAGTGCGCAGACATCAAATTAACAATGACCATTCTTAAAAGTGTAAGCGTTGTAATTCTCACCTCCGAGACTCAAGACAGGAAATATTATTAGGAGAAGACGGGAATATCATTAGAAACCACGTTACTAGCCATCGACGACGACAGCCATTAACAGACAGCAACAGAATAAGCTGGTTGCAACACCACACAACAGCTGAGAAAGCACTCCTTGGAGACTGGTGACCTCCCTTTAGGAAGGGTACGTTGATAATGAAGAGTTCTTGATCGAAGGAAATGGAGCTGCCCTCCCCATCCTTGGTTCAAACCTGTTCAAACCCCCATTC
Source organism: Cherax quadricarinatus (assembly GCF_038502225.1). Taxonomy (NCBI): domain Eukaryota; kingdom Metazoa; phylum Arthropoda; class Malacostraca; order Decapoda; family Parastacidae; genus Cherax; species Cherax quadricarinatus. Next base: position 7,458,325 of record NC_091316.1, read on the forward strand.
TGATTTAGCTCTTCCTCATGAAAATAATAATAATAATATCAATAAAATCATTATAATAACAATAATAAATAATAACAATACTGACCAGCCTTCTCCTTTCCACTGGTGGGTCACTGCGGTCTGGTGGTGGGAAATGCCCCTGTGAGAGTGATAATTGCCACCCTGGGAAGACAAGTTACGAGATGGCCTCTTCAAATTAACACAGGGTCATTATTTCTTAGTATTGACGTCAGTGAGTATCATCTTCACAAAAAAATTACCCATTGTGAAATCACAGTGGTTGAAACTGAAAATCATAGATCTCTAAATCGTTACGGAAATACTTGACATACATTAGTAATAATTATAATATATATATATATATATATATATATATATATATATATATATATATATATATATATATATATATATATATATATATATATATATATAATGTGTGTGTGTGTGTGTGTAAATTTGTTAGAAATTTACTTGCAGTTACAGAAACAAGTTTGTGCTCTTGAACTTCCGTCTTCACCATTATCATAATTTATTTTGCATTTACATTTTATTGACTTATTTTTCCCGGATGTGACCAATAACATGTATCATGTTCAAATTAAATAAATAAATAAATAAATACTGATTGTACAGCAATGCAAGTAACCATATGACCTGTTTTTGTAATACTCATTTGTGATTAATTGTTAACTGTTTACAATAATGTTTTACCACTGAATATATCATTGCTTAGTTAATCTTAAGTTAATTTTAAGCCTGCCCGTAATGCTATGCATTCAAGTGGCTTTGGCATGCTGCATTTAACTGTATTCTTTTGTACTTCTCTGTATCATGTTCAAATAAATAAATAAATAAATAAATAAATAAATCTTCACCCGAGGTACATTTTTTTTTTTTACGCGGATCAATTTTGCGGTTAAGAGCTGTTATCCTACCTGAGCTCATTTCAAAGCGAGGGCCTATCTAAGGTATACTACCACCCCCAGGATGCCACCCACAATAGTCGACTAACACACAGGTAACTACTTGCTACGAGGTGAACAATAGCAGGTGTAAGGAAGCATGCCCAACGTTTCAACCCTTGCCGGGAATGCAAGAACCTGACACCTAGATACCTATTTTCCACTTGTAAACAGAGGCAGCTTGTGGAGGGTGACTTGCCCACACTTCTCGTCTAGCTCGTGTGTGTTTTAATATGTTAACTACAACACAAGCTCATGTAAGAAAAACTAGAACTTGGAAAACCTGGGCAGGAACTGCAAGAACTTCATATTGCAAATCCATCAAATTTTCGGTACGTGTTTGCAATCCATCCTCACGATAAAACATTCGGATGTTTGCGTTAGGTTAGGTAAGGTTAATTTAACACAAGTTATCCTTAATTTACGTATATTTGTCAACTAATAAACAAACTGAATAAAATGAAGGGTGATATATGGCATTGGGATATGCACTGTCATTCCTGAATTTGTTGGAAACAGTACGTTATGTACTGTGAGAGAAAGTGATAACGCCAGCCAGGGAAATGAATTATTTCGTAATTCGTTAGGAACAATGCGCTCCTTATGTACGATGCGAAGATGGGCTAACGCCAGGAAGGAAAGTGAGCCGTCGTTGGTTAATTCGCTTGTTTCAGTTCATTATTAGGTATGAGGACAATCTAACACAATTTAGGAGAGTGAACCACCTTCACACGTCGTGCAGACGACGTTCCTTCCAAGGATAAAGTATCACCAGGACCTGGAAACATCGAGGAAGCTTCTTGCAATATCCTCAGTTCAAAGCAGCATTTTTTGTACAAGAGTTCGTTGTTAATGAGCGTCACTTCACAGAGCCTCGCTCTTAATACAAAGGCAGGTGCACGATACAACTTGAAGACCTTACAATAAAAAAAAGTTTGATATTTGTCGTTTCGTAAGAGATGGATGTTGTACCTGATGCCTGAAGAGTTATATATATATATATATATATATATATATATATATATATATATATATATATATATATATATATATATATATATATATATATATATATATATATATATATATATACAAACAATCGCAGACAGGATATCTTAACTATGCAAGACAAGCCACAGGGTGGTTGTCTTGCGCATATTATATATACATATATATATATATATATATATATATATATATATATATATATATAATATATATATATATATATATATATATATATATATATATATATATATATATATATATATTAAGGGTCTCTAGACTTTTCCGTTACTTCTCCTCGGGTGCACAGTAGCGTGAATTATAGGACACAAAGCCTCGGGGTATATATAAATTGGCTGCGAGGGAAAAATTATCTGGATTTCTTCTGAAGTCGTTTGAACATTCCACTTCTCTTATCAACCTATCCTTTTGTAACTGCGTAAATTTTATGTAATATAGCATACAAAAACTAAAGAATACATTGACGGTACTAAGATGGAGTATACAATGCATGAGGTTTAAGGGATACATTACAAGTACATATAAGTGAATGTCAAATATTTCATTGCAAACGTTCTGCTCCTCAGCGCTGGGGCACGTACTCAGTACTCAGGATACAACAGGCATTACGCCTCTGAACTGCAGCACTGAGCCGCCGGAACAGAAAACTAGTTGCCTAGAATACTTATTTGCCCTGATGAATCTTTTGCCTAGCTCCTCAATTAAGGAACTTAGATGCACTCTTTTCCCATGAGTCGAAGATCTCGGAACCTATGGGAAAAAAATTATTTTGATGGGCAAGTTCACCATTTTTTTCTTGACTTCTGGAACTCCCTGAACCCGGTAGGTGTCCCTACTTCCTCCCTGCTGTATTTAATATAGTTAGTGACCAATGTGAATGCACATATGTAGTCCCACACCACCTGCCTGCCTTCTGTGAAGGCTTGGAAGGTAATTCCATCTGTACGCTTATGGTTGTCATTACGTCTGCATAGTTGGGGTGGCTCCCTCATTCCTGGGCATCCGGCTGTTGCAGGCATCTACTTGATGATAACCTCTTCATGTTTAAGAATGTTTTCCTCGGATTTATCGCAAACAAATCATGGTACGCGAATTCGTCTGCTAATGTAATGCCGCAGATACGCCATTGTTCAGCAAGGACGGGGGCGGTGAAAAGAAACACCAATGCGGATGGTCTACGGGTTGAGGCTCGTGTCAAGGGAGAAATTAAGGATAGTCAACGGGAAATCCTCCACATGAGGAGCTCTCACTGCGGCAAACGAGCTCTGTCCTTCTTCGGCACACTGAAGCATTGAGTCTACACATTCTCCACAACTGGTCCATCACAGCGTGACTACTTGTAGTTGATGAGGGGAGCAAGTCTGGTTGCAAAGCCTGTTAGATTATCCCAGAGCCTGGATCCGTGAGAGAACTCTTGTTCGCGAACCCCAACATTGTTACTAAGGTGTTCAGGGAAAACAGCTGCTGCAAGTTCACTGGATACCACATAGGGAAGCAGGCAGTGCAATCTGTGATGCCTTTCGAACACTAATGTCTCCTAGTCTGCATGGAAATGTAGCTTGGTCCCAGTGTCTGCGTTCTGGTGTGAGGCTGAGTACTTTTGTGAATATCAACATCAGAAGAATGTAGCACTCAAGTAGTATAGGGCTGCTATATGATGGTGCATATCTTAGGAAGCATGTTAGCCTGGGTAGACTCAGTTCTTTGGGAGCAGGCACAAAGCATCGTGGGCGTCTAGACTGTCTATATGTTATGTCCTCATATCGTCAAGGTTATTCTCGGAAATTACGTCAGTGGCATCAGTTTCAAGAGGTGCTCCAAACAGGATGTAATTTATAGCGGCAATGATTGACTCAGCTGGTAGTGTGGATCTCACTGCATCGAACACTTACTTATTGGCTAAGATTATTTCGCATTTGGACAGATTAAGAGTCCCTTGACCTGTCCCTGTGTCGTCACCTGACCAAGCTATGCTAAAAGGGTCCTTCGTGTTTGCCAGTGTGCCATCATCCAGGAACTGGTCAATCTGACAGTGACTTCCCTAACCACCATACAGAAGATCAAAGGGGGTGAGAGGTTTTCCTTGCTGGACACCCACCGAAGAAGTGATTTCATACTTCCCAAATAGGAACATCGATAACTTGCTGTGCCCAGCTGAAACTGGGGAAATGTTGTTGTACGGCTGTTAATTCCATTTCTCTTTTTAGATGAATTTCATTCTTGAAGTCTAGTTTTACTAATGCTTTGTCTCATGAACCGCTGCCTCATGAACCGCTGCCTCATGAACCGCTGCTTCGCTGCCTTGAGGGACCCCCAACGCCAAGTTGGTCTGGTTAAAGCATTATGGCTGCCTCTGTGCGAATACTTCGGACAGCCCCGTTAGAAAC
>NC_091316.1:7467702-7490525 GCF_038502225.1 Cherax quadricarinatus
CCTCTCTCTCATTATTGTCATACTGCACACATATACAATTATTTTTGAGTTTGCATATTAGTCGTTGCAAGTGACCTCTTCCGTAACACTCGAGAAATATATTTCTGAAACGAGTATCTAGTTTACCCACAAGAACGTGCTTATCGTTCTCCCCATATTTTCAGTGACCGTAAACTCATGGGGCAATAAAGCACATCCACACTTCTGAATGAATTAGGAAAGATACTCGTCAGGGCAACTAAGGATGCCAGAACAGCTAGTTTCCTTCTCCAGCTTCTCGATATTGCAGTTTAGAGAGGTAATACCTGCTGTGTCCTAAGTATGCGTCCCAGCTGTGAGGAGCTGCAAGAATTTTTTTAGACGTAACTGTTTGGCAAATACAGTTGTGGATTTGCTATTCATCTTTCATTTTTTTAATATTTTTGTATTTTATAAAAATCATATTCTGGTATCATCTATGAATCTTCTGAACTTATTTACTATATATATATATATATATATATATATATATATATATATATATATATATATATATATATATATATATATATATATATATATATATATATATATATATATATTGTTGTAACCATGAACTAGCAGAGGATTTCAACCCACGTTGTTTTGGCCCGCCTCATGGTGAGCGAAAATCACATGACGCTCTAACCCACTGGACCACTCAATTCTACAAGAATCGCGCACCTAGTAGAGCTAGGTGTTTTACCGTGATCCGAGGACAACGGTAGTGTGGGTGCCTCTGAGCTAATTTCATTCTATTCCCCGTTTGGTGTACTAGCCTCCACGAGCAGTATATATATTATTTTAAATGCGAACGAGGGGTGTTTAATCAATAACAACACTGCTACTAGCCGTTTTGGCCCGCCTTGTGGAGGGGAGTAGAATGAAATTAGCTCAGAGGCACCCACGCCACCGTATGTCCTCGGATCAAGGTACAACACCTAGCTCTGCTGGGTGCGTGTTCTCTGTAGAATTGGGTGGTCCTGTGGGTTAGAGCGTCGTGTGATTTTCACTCACCATGAAGCGGACCAAAACAACATGGGTTCGAGCCATCGTCTAGTCGCAGTGTTGTTATTGATTAAGTACCACTCGATCGTGGTTACAATACGATATATATATATATATATATATATATATATATATATATATATATATATATATATATATATGTATGTATGTATATATATATTCGTAGTTGTGAATTATAATGGTTCGTTTGTAATAATTTAATTCCCACTCGATCATTCTACTGACTAGTCTTCCTCTCGTTTTATTGTATTCCGAGGGAAAACTTCCTCATCAATATTACTATCCTGGCATCTGCGGGTCCTCCTCCCTCAACCTCAGTATCTCCTCTCGTTATCTAGATAACCTACAGCATTTCGCTGCAATTTATACAAGTTACGATACCAAGCTCCCTCAAGCCCCATCAAACCATTCAAGCTCTGTTAAGATTATTCAAGCTTCCTCCCCCTTCAAAACCATTCATTCTCTTAAGGCCATTTAGTCCTTTTAAGACAATTTAATCCCTGTCAGATCATTCTAGGCCCTTAAGACCATTCAAACTCTTTAAGACCATGAATTTTAAGACTCTTTAAGACACTTCTAACTCCTTCAAAACTATGAAATCCCAACAAGACCCTTCAAACCCCATCAAGTCCCTTCATGATCCTTCGCCCCCCCCAAATCTCTAGTTTCAAGCTCCTGGAAGGCCCTTCGCCTTCGTGCCATCATTAACATTCCTGCTGCGAGCAGGAGGCTCTAGTTCTGTGTCCTGCTCCTTAAGTGAGGCGTTTGATATGATATTAGTTGCAATAATCAAATACCGCAAGTGATTCCCTGCGGCCTGAACACCGTTCACAGCGTTCAAGACTTCGCCAGTGTAGTTCCTCCACACGACGTGTTCCCATGATTTTCGGCAGATGTCACATAGCTTCGCGTGGGTATCGGCAGATTTTGAGGATCAGAGCGGAAATTGGTACGAACTTCCAAATTTAATTATGAGTGCATGTCTGTGTTGGCGGTTTCAATCAATATGTAGCTGCTGGAGTAGACCACTGAGCTGGTCAGGTGAGCAAAGCCCAAGGCTTGTATTGTCCCCAAACCCTCTCCTCTCTACCTTGGACCAGCATCTCGATTAATTATGATCCACCTATCGAAACAAAGGCGGCGTCTTTCATCTCTTAAACATCTCCACCAGCAGAAAATAAAGGCAAATTAATTACAAACCTTGCAAAGGGAATTTCGTTCTTCTGGCCAAAAATATTAAAGGTCAGATTGGAAACTCTGAATAATAGCATTAGATGCTGCACACGTAAGGTACAGAAATCAAGATTTCTGTGTGAAGGTTGACTTGGTCTTAGGGAACAGAAGTCTATGCATGTGAAGGAGATAAATAGAATACTAAACGTAATATTACTCGAGTGGACGAAAGCTTTCTGATAAAATTAAATAAGGTGCTAAGGAATCGCAGTCTCTCAACCGCCTCAGTGTAAAGCGATGAGGAAAAATATGTTGCAGAACTATAGCTGTTATAGGGAAAACGTTTCACTGTGTGTAGTTTCATCAATTAAAGTTTGTTCTGCAACGTGTACCTTCTCTTACCTATCGTCGGCAGTAAGACATTTGGATCCGATGTGAAACGTCGCAAAGGTTGAGAATCAACCCAGCGTTTGGTACTATCTTAATATTTCAAGAAATTAAATATGCGGACGTCAGGCGCAAAGCAACGCTAACCTTATGTAGCCAACACTGTTTGTCTCCCCGACAGGAAATAAGAGATTGTCGGTGAGTGCTGTTACTCCCAGTATATATACACGGAAGTGTTTAACTCAGGGTATACACACTTAGCTTGATATATATATATATGTTGGTAAACAGCAACCGCCCAGGGAGGTACTACCGTCCTGCCAAGTGAGTGTAAAACGGAAGCCTGTAATTGTTTTACATGATGGTAGGATTGCTGGTGTCTTTTTTTTCTGTCTCATACACATGCAAGATTTCAGGTATGTCTTGCTACTTCTACTTGCACTTAGGTCACACTACACATACATGTACAAGCACATATATACACACCCCTCTAGGTTTTCTTCTATTTTCTTTCTAGTTCTTGTTTATTTCCTCTTATCTCCACGGGGAAGTGGAACAGAACTCTTCCTCCGTAAGCCATGCGTGTTGTAAGAGGCGACTAAAATGCCGAGAGCAAGGGGCTAGTAACCTCTTCTCCTGCATAAATTACTAAATTTAAAAAGAGAAACTTTCGTTTTCTTTTTGGGCCACCCTGCCTCGGTAGGATACGGCCGTTTTGTTGAAAAAAAAAAAAAAGTTATATATGTATATATATATATATATATATATATATATATATATATATATATATTTTTTTTTTTTTTTTTTTTATTATCACACCGGCCGATTCCCACCAAGGCAGGGTGGCCCGAAAAAGAAAAACTTTCACCATCATTCACTCCATCACTGTCTTGCCAGAAGGGTGCTTTACACTACAGTTTTTAAACTGCAACATTAACACCCCTCCTTCAGAGTGCAGGCACTGTACTTCCCATCTCCAGGACTCAAGTCCGGCCTGCCGGTTTCCCTGAATCCCTTCATAAATGTTACTTTGCTCACACTCCAACAGCACGTCAAGTATTAAAAACCATTTGTCTCCATTCACTCCTATCAAACACGCTCACGCATGCCTGCTGGAAGTCCAAGCCCCTCGCACACAAAACCTCCTTTACCCCCTCCCTCCAACCCTTCCTAGGCCGACCCCTACCCCGCCTTCCTTCCACTACAGACTGATACACTCTTGAAGTCATTCTGTTTCGCTCCATTCTCTCTACATGTCCGAACCACCTCAACAACCCTTCCTCAGCCCTCTGGACAACAGTTTTGGTAATCCCGCACCTCCTCCTAACTTCCAAACTACGAATTCTCTGCATTATATTCACACCACACATTGCCCTCAGACATGACATCTCCACTGCCTCCAGCCTTCTCCTCGCTGCAACATTCATCACCCACGCTTCACACCCATATAAGAGCGTTGGTAAAACTATACTCTCATACATTCCCCTCTTTGCCTCCAAGGACAAAGTTCTTTGTCTCCACAGACTCCTAAGTGCACCACTCACTCTTTTTCCCTCATCAATTCTATGATTCACCTCATCTTTCATAGACCCATCCGCTGACACGTCCACTCCCAAATATCTGAATACGTTCACCTCCTCCATACTCTCTCCCTCCAATCTGATATTCAATCTTTCATCACCTAATCTTTTTGTTATCCTCATAACCTTACTCTTTCCTGTATTCACCTTTAATTTTCTTCTTTTGCACACCCTACCAAATTCATCCACCAATCTCTGCAACTTCTCTTCAGAATCTCCCAAGAGCACAGTGTCATCAGCAAAGAGCAGCTGTGACAACTCCCACTTTGTGTGTGATTCTTTATCTTTTAACTCCACGCCTCTTGCCAAGACCCTCGCATTTACTTCTCTTACAACCCCATCTATAAATATATTAAACAACCACGGTGACATCACACATCCTTGTCTAAGGCCTACTTTTACTGGGAAAAAATTTCCCTCTTTCCTACATACTCTAACTTGAGCCTCACTATCCTCGTAAAAACTCTTCACTGCTTTCAGTAACCTACCTCCTACACCATACACTTGCAACATCTGCCACATTGCCCCCCTATCCACCCTGTCATACGCCTTTTCCAAATCCATAAATGCCACAAAGACCTCTTTAGCCTTATCTAAATACTGTTCACTTATATGTTTCACTGTAAACACCTGGTCCACACACCCCCTACCTTTCCTAAAGCCTCCTTGTTCATCTGCTATCCTATTCTCCGTCTTACTCTTAATTCTTTCAATTATAACTCTACCATACACTTTACCAGGTACACTCAACAGACTTATCCCCCTATAATTTTTGCACTCTCTTTTATCCCCTTTGCCTTTATACAAAGGAACTATGCATGCTCTCTGCCAATCCCTAGGTACCTTACCCTCTTCCATACATTTATTAAATAATTGCACCAACCACTCCAAAACTACATCCCCACCTGCTTTTAACATTTCTATCTTTATCCCATCAATCCCGGCTGCCTTACCCCCTTTCATTTTACCTACTGCCTCACGAACTTCCCCCACACTCACAACTGGCTCTTCCTCACTCCTACAAGATGTTATTCCTCCTTGCCCTATACACGAAATCACAGCTTCCCTATCTTCATCAACATTTAACAATTCCTCAAAATATTCCTTCCATCTTCCCAATACCTCTAACTCTCCATTTAATAACTCTCCTCTCCTATTTTTAACAGACAAATCCATTTGTTCTCTAGGCTTTCTTAACTTGTTAATCTCACTCCAAAACTTTTTCTTATTTTCAACAAAATTTGTTGATAACATCTCACCCACTCTCTCATTTGCTCTCTTTTTACATTGCTTCACCACTCTCTTAACTTCTCTCTTTTTCTCCATATACTCTTCCCTCCTTGCATCACTTCTACTTTGTAAAAATTTTCTACATATATATATATATATATATATATATATATATATATATATATATATATATATATATATATATATATATAATTATTTAGCTCCATCAAAACCACAGAGAATAAAACCCACCTTGAGTGACTTGGCCACTAACAGGTCGGAGCTCCACGCCACCATTCCGAGAGTTTTACAAGTGCATGCAAAGAAAAGGCCATAAAGACGGTCTCCACACTGCCGAAACGCGCGCCGTAAATTCGTCAGAGTGCTCGGGCTGCTCAATTTGCAAGTTATCACACTAGTGAAGCCAAAAAAGCTGGCCAGCCCCGCCTCTCTCACTCGTCCCACACTTAAGGCAGGAGCTGCGCCCTCTGATTTATGTCGCTCCTAAAACGAAAGCGGCCGTGACTGCTTACAATTGGCAACTAAAACAATTAGGAGAAACCACTAATTACAGGTCATTAATTACCGAAGCGGTCATCTCAGTAAACAGCCAAGTGAGCCCTGCGGCGTGCAGACATGCAATCAGACGCCTCACACTCTCACAAATGGTCAGACATGCCATCAGACGCCTCACACTTTCGTAGAGGGTCAGAAAGGCAATGAAACACCTCACTTGAAACTGGCCAGACACTGACTACTACCACCTCACACCTCCTCAAAAAGTATCATGACATAAATCCATCTAATAATCTTAGATGAAAACATATCTGTGCAGCTACCTAATTTTTTTTTCAATATCTGCTGTAGTTAAGTGTTTACAGTTACTGGAGCAGAGCTGTGCTCGCGTACACCCGTCTTTAACTTGTTATCATGGAATTTCAACGTGCGTTTAAATTCCACGAGTTGTATCAGACAACCTACTTTTAGATACAGCTCCTGTCCTATTCCATTTTACATATTATTATTATTATTATTATTATTATTATTATTATTATTATTATTATTATTATTATTATTATTTTAATATTATATTATTTTTATTATTATTATTTCAGCATTAATATTATCATCATTATTTTTATTATCTTAGCATTATTATAATTATTATTATTATTTATCGCGAAAGAGTACCTACCTTCAAGTATATTCCAGATTTTTTCCTTCTGCATAGTTTCCCTTCATAACTTGAGAACACTTCATCGGAAGCACTTCAGATTTTCGACGTTGATGTATTTTAGCTAGAGAAAGCTTCGTGCAACTATTATAATACATATGCAGATGCCCTCCCTTCAATTTTATACAAACCATTTCCGAATCTGGTTTCTGTGCGACAAATTGATAAAGCCCCTTCCGATCGGTTTCAAACTTTCAAGACTGATGTAGCCTCTTTACAAGACGGTTGGCATTATTGTTGGAGTGTGTAGGCGCATATTAACAGACAAATATCTCTTCCGATCGACTTCAAACCATAAATGCTATTGTATCATGCTTAAACATAACTTTGGATTAGTTTTAGCTGTTTAGTCGCAAATTTGTCAATTTCACTGAAAAAACTGGGAAAATTTAAAATATTAAGCTTCATGCGTTAATTTGTGAATCACTCCTCCGTTTGTTTTCAAGCTTTTAAAAGCGTTGACCCCTCAAGGAAGGCTCCTTGACGCTGGTGAGGGGCTCTTGATCTAGGGAATTGGATCTGTGCTCCAGTTCCCTGAATTAAGCCTGAATGCCTTCCATCCCCCCATAGGCGCTGTATAATCCTACGGGTTTAGTGCTTCCCCCTTGATTATAATAATAATAATTAAAAGCGTTGATAACTTGACAGTGCCGAAAATGGTTTTGAAAACCGACAAGTTAAAGAACGGGCGTCTCGTTCTTCAGCTTTAAGTGGCTTCAAACTTTAAGTGGTGATGTACTGTAGAATACTGGTCTCTGTGCAGTAACTACAGACTGCAACTTCTCATCACCTTCAAAGACGGTGTTTCTTCAGTGGAGGGCTGGAATTCCGTGTCTATTATACTGGGATATTCCTTTCGACGACTTGTAAATGTCCTTTCTATTAAATTTTTCATCGCTGAGAGTGAACTTCATAAGAATCTCATGTCACACACTATTGTCCTCATGTGTGCGCTGAAGTGGAGGGCGCTATGATCACGAGACAAGGCGATACCGCCCTCTCTCCGGGTCGCACAGCCACCGAAACACATCTGGTTATCATTATTACTAAATTCACGGGGAAACGCCAAACCCGTAGGGGTCATACAGTACCCTGGGGGGGGAGAACTGTGAAGTACTCAGATTCGATCAGATGAATGGGGATAGTAGCTCCAGTTCCATAGATCAAGCACCCTTCATCGGCATTAAGGCACTTACCTCGAACGTGTTTATTCTGTACATCGAAGGTATTTTAATTTTTTCTGCTCCTTTTCTCGTCTTTTTAAACTCCAACTTTTTGTTCTCCTTATTGCTGCGTCTAAAATGTCTTCCACGCAGATTTTTTTTCTTATCCTTTTGTAAGTTTGTAAATATCACTTCTTTACTCCGCCAACCTTTCATCGAGAAATTTCAAGAGCATTAAATTTGTCTTTTATGTTCATAATTTTTAGATCCTTGATCCATTACTTTGTACGCCTTTGTACTTGATTTAGTCTTCGTTTTTCTGGAGGTGAGACACCATTCCACAGCAGCATATTATAATTAAGGTTTTAACATATATTATACACAGTCTCGTCGACATTTTTCTCATCCTCATATTTGGAAATTAAAATTACTTAACCATCCATATGCTTCGCTAACTTGACAAGGTCGTCTAAAATAATAACAGTACTATTACAACTTTTACTACTACTACTACTAATAATAATAATAATATACTACAATCTTGTTATGCCTTTCCAGTTTTCATTTTTACAGTACCTACACACACACACACACACACACACACACACACACACACACACACACACACACACACACACACACACACACACACACACACACACGGGCGCCTAGCAAACCTAAGAACAGCATTCCGACATCTTAATAAGGAATCGTTCAGGACCCTGTACACTGTGTACGTTAGACCCATATTCGAGTATGGAGCACTAGTTTGGAACCCATACCTAGCCAAGCATGTAAGGAAACTAGAGAAAGTGCAAAGGTTTGTAACAAGACTAGTCCCGGAGCTAAGGGGTATGTCCTATGAAGAGAGGTTAAGGGAAATCGACTTGATGACACTGGAAGACAGGAGAGACAGGGAAGATATGATAACGACATATAAGATACTGAGACAAGATGTCCCAGAGATGGGACACAGCAACAATGGGTCACAGTTGGAAACTGAAGACTCAGATGAATCACAGGGATGTTAGGAAGTATTTCTTCAGTCGCAGAGTTGTCAGGAAGTGGAATAGCCTGGGAAGTGATGTAGTGGAGGCAGGATCCATTTAAGAAGAGGTATGATAGAGCTCATGGAGCAGAAAGACTGACCTAGTAGCGACCAGTGAAGAGGCGAGGCCAGGAGCTGTGACTCGACCCCTGCAACCACAACTAGACGAGTACAACTAGGTGAGTACACACATATATATGCTTAACAATTAACAAACGGGCGAACTTTTAACAAGCATTATCTCTCAGTTCTCAGGAGGATTCGAACCTGCACACTCTGTATCAAAGTACACGGTACTGTGTACTTTGATATAGCAGCAGCAGCAGCAGCAGCAGCAGCAGATGAGAACCTTGCAGAACACCACTTGATGAAAAGGCAGAAACAAGCTTCTATAACAACGAACCTGAGAGAATAAGAATAAAAGAACACTGCAGTAGGCCTACTGGCCCATGTTATCGGAAGGAAAGCTCGCTCATACGTGTAAAACAAGTTTTTCTCTGTTAGAGCTTCATCAAATCAAGTTTTTCTCTGTTAGAGCTTCATCAAATCAAGTTTTTCTCTGTTAGAGCTTCATCAAATCAAGTTTTTCTCTGTTAGAGGTTCATCAAATCAAGTTTTTCTCTGTTAGAGCTTCATCAAATCAAGTTTTTCTCTGTTAGAGCTTCATCAAATCAAGTTTTTCTCTGTTAGAGCTTCATCAAATCAAGTTTTTCTCTGTTAGAGCTTCATCAAATCAAGTTTTTCTCTGTTAGAGCTTCATCAAATCAAGTCTTGAACAAACTTTAGCAGACTGAAACGTTATCCTTGTGCCAAATGTATAGTTTATTCAGCATTTTTAACAGTTCGACATTCGAATCCAATATTAGGCATACAGAGAGACGATCGAAGCACACATAAATACTTTTAGTAATGTGTACTTATGTGCTATACTTCGTCGACAACTTTGGTAATATGCAAAGTTTTTGATAGCCATTTATAAGGCAAGTGAACCCAGTGCAACAAACCTTTGTGAGTCCATATCAGTGACCAGAAACAGCATTAATAGTTTTTAATGTTTTAGGAATGTTATCGAATAGAATATATTAAAGGTATTTTGATAGAACACAGGAGAGAGCAGTAAGACGACAAAACAGCCAGTGGGTGTCTTTATGACAGGTTGGTCCAGAGCGATTTCAAGAGGAAAAACCTTTTAAGCAAATAGGAAATATGTGAGGTATTGTAATTAAACCTTGAAAAACATTATGCACCACCATGGCCCATCATCTCCCCTACCACATCCCTACAACTCTTCCCCATAGGTCCCCAGCATAACACACCTCGCACCCCTCACACTAACACTCCTCACACGCCGGAACAGAGTGGGACACCACGTTACCGTCGGAGGTAAGGAGAAGCCTGCTTGTATATATTACCAAAACACGAGAGTGGTGGGGGCGGGATCTTCATTTACCTCAATTATAGGTTCCAGTTCTGACTGGCAGACATCCAGGTGTCTCTGACCCGGCTGCTGGAGGTATGTGGTGGTTATGTTGTGGTGATTTTGATGTGGATCAGCAGATGAATGTGATGGTTACAGAGGCATGCAGTGGGTATGGAGGTATGTGGTGTACTCACAGGGTTTTGTTTGCGGGGATCGAGACTCAGCTCCTGGTCTCACCGCCTAGAACAATTTGATCAACATCACTGACTGCAGGTCTCTTGAGCCTTATAACATCTGTTAAAGCTGTGTATTGAGAGTGTCTCCACCACGGCCTCATCCAAGTTATTCCATTTTTCAACCACCCTAAAACTAAAAAAAAAAATACTTTCTTGCATCCCCACGGCTCGTCTGAGTTTTCAGCTTCCACCCGTTATTTCCTTGATCCCTGTCCTCTTATCCAGTCTATCATATCCGCCTTAGCTATCTCTCTTAGGATTTTCTATATCGTAATCATGTCTTTCCTTGTTCTTCTCTCCGCCAGGTACGTCAGGTTTAGTTCTTTCAATCATCTCTCCTTATAGTGCGTCTCTTTCAATTCTGGTATCAGCTTAGTTGCAAACCTTTGGATATTTTAGAACCTCTTGACATATTTTATCGCGTGTGGTCTCCATGGTGGGCCTAACATATGTCGTATTTAAAATTATTTATTCAAGTTCATGATGCTATTGAGGTTTGCTAATATTGCAAATGAGGCTGAATGTATACGGTTTACGTTCATTCCTGATCATATACTTAGTGTTATATTAACCCTCAGGTTCTTTTCACACTGACAGTTGCAGTCTCTCTCTGCCCATGTTGAACTGTGTTAGTCTACCTTCACCTTCTCTAATTCGCACGACCTTGCATTTGTTTGGGTTGAACTCGAGAAGTCATTTATTCCACCATATTTGTATTCTGCTGAGAATTTCCAGTAGATAATCACTGTCGTCGCTCGTTCTTACATCATCCGCAAACACAAACACACACACACACACACACACACACACACACACACACACACACACACACACACACACACACACACACACACACACACACACACACCGTGTATGTCAGGCCCATACTGGAGTATGCAGCACCTGTTTGGAACCCGCACTTGATAAAGCACGTCAAGAAACTAGAGAAAGTACAAAGGTTTGCAACAAGGTTAGTTCCAGAGCTAAGGGGAATGTCCTATGAAGAAAGATTAAGGGAAATCGGCCTGACGACACTGGAGGACAGGAGGGTCAGGGGAGACATGATAACGACATATAAAATACTGCGTGGAATAGACAAGGTGGACAAGGACAGGATGTTCCAGGGAGGGGACACAGAAACAAGAGGCCACAATTGGAAGTTGAAGACACAAATGAGTCAGAGAGATAGTAGGAAGTATTTCTTCAGTCATAGAGTTGTAAGGCAGTGGAATAGCCTAGAAAATGACGTAGTGGAGGCAGGAACCATACACAGTTTTAAGACGAAGTTTGATAAAGCTCATGGAGCGGGGAGAGAGAAAGCCTAGTAGCAACCGGTGAAGAGGTGGGGCCAGGAGCTAGGACTCGACCCCTGCAACCACAAATAGGTGAGTACAAATAGGTGAGTACACACACACACACACACACACACACACACATGACACTATTCCCTGGTAAGTCGCTCACATATAATAGGAACAGTGTGATCCTAGTATTGATCCTTCCAGAACCCCACTCGTTACTCTCTCCCATTCTGATGTCTCTTCTCTTACTGTTAATCTATGCTTCATGTTATTCAGGTACTTCCTGGCGCACTGGGTCACCTTGCTGAATTCATGCCATGAAGAATTCAGGCTCTTTTGTGTGTAAAGGAAGGCCTTACCCAGTGTTAGAAGGGTGTACCTAATAAAGTGACCAGTGAGTGTATACCAATGCCACTTTACTTTTATCTCTTATCGCTGCTACATAGTCCCTGACATCTCTTCTCTCTGCTACATATAACTGACATCTCTTCCCCTTGCTACACAGTCCCCGAAATCTCTTCTCCCTGCTATATAGTCCCTGAAATCTCTTATCTTTAAGTTTACTAGTTCCCCAAATCTCCAGTGATTTCTGACCATCAGTGCAACTTCCTGTTTGCTTGCAATTTTCTTTCTAACCATTTGGTAGCCCTATGCAAATATCGCATATATTATCTTTGAGAGTTTCGTCTCCGTAATAGCTACTATATCAGTCCCCCCTTCCCCCAACTCTTTCTTGCATGTCTTCACACTCGTTGGTGACTCCCTCTACAACTGAGTACCTCTGATTCTTGTATCTCTTACTGTTCTCTGGGTGTGCTGGTCACTTATTTCATTTCCTGGGGCACTGGGCAAGGAATCTCTACGTAGTGCTGCGGTATTTCCAGGACTCTTTGCCCCTGTTGCTCTACACTTTCCACAACAAATGTTTTATTTCCTGTTTCATTCCTTCGTTACATCCTTATCTTTTCCCATGTCTTCCTCTCTGCCCTGCATTCTTCTTTCGTACGATTTTCCCCTGATAGATACTCTGTCGAAGTTTTGATATCCCATTAGATTTGATTGCCTCCTCATTTCTAGCTTTCTAGTTTCTGACTTTGTAAATATAATTCGTAAGGGTCTTGCCCTTACCTTTATATATAATCCGACCCTTAAAACCAAAAAGCACAGATGGCACTTGTCTCTCTTGCTGCTCCCAATCCTCCCAGTTTGTGTGTGTGGTACGCTAAGAGTATTTTATATATTATTCGGCGTAAATCCCACACCCATACAGGTATGCCCTCCCTACTAGCAAACCAGATGCTAATATAAACGAGCGGGAATCCCCCTTGTTATACTAGCACCTTGACTCAACCCAGCCAGTCACAAGGAAGTCCGCCGAAATTGTGAAGCGATGTTGGACACTCCTGAATCAACACTGGCAGACTTACCTCCAAGTCTTGTCGAAGACGGTTCTCACCGTGTCTCTTATTTGCAAATCGCCTTTCTGTACATTTGTTTTTTTTTAACAAGTCGGCTGCCTCCCACCGAGGCAGAGTGACATATCCTCTGTAAATATTGTACATATACTTACATGCTGTTTTAGTGAAGGAAATATATATAAGTATTTACTACTGTCTTTTGCTTATTCCTCATTTCTACCTTGGTAATCGTGCTACAACCAGGTATGCAGGCCACAAGACTACACCTGTATTCGTAATAGTGAGTGTGTGTGTGTCAAAGGCACTTGCCAATGCACACTTTACCTATTTTTTGTTTGTGTGTATATGCATGTACATACTGTATCTGTCTACGAAGAAGTATGTGGTAGTTATCATAATAAATTTATTTCTTTTCTGCAGTATACAGGTAATGCAGTTTACACATAATAAAATACTGTTAGGCCTACTTCTTAGGTATATTTTTGTATGTTTGTAGTTATGTCTGAGGCATGGGCAAATGAAAGTGCTGTTACTACACAACGGTCACTAAAGGAGCTAGAAATGAGAATTTTTACTGATTCACTGTATCGTTAAAAGACAAACTATATCCCAAATTAAAATTCACACATACCCTGAAAGTGCATATGTTGAAACTACGTGTAATACGTTGGTGGGAGTAACGGTATGTCGGTACTGCATTTGATCGTAGGATTAACGGTGGTTATTCTGGTTATGCTGTGTGTTGGCAGGGGTGAAGGTGGGTATGTTGAAATTTCAGTATGTTGGTCGGGTGAAGTGAGGTATGTTGGCGCTACAGTGAATATGTTCAAAGATGTAAAGATGGGTATGTTTTTGTTACAGTGTGTGGGTAAGCTGGCATGGGTCGAAGTTGGTACTTCACTATTTTGGCAGGTATCAAAATGAGTATGTTGGTACAACCGGTTTTTGGATATGATGGAAGTGCAGACTCGTTGCTGGAAGAATTTCCCAGAGAAGTAAGAGTAATGACCATCCCTGCGCATTATGAGTCTTTCTTTTATTCTTCGTGTTGGGGGTCTGGCTGCTTTGGTATTTTGAGCTGAGTGGAGGGGCATATAGTCGACAGTATTTAGACAAAGATTTTTTGAGACAACGTTTCGCTCTTTGATGAGTGAGGCATGTGCAAACCTTAAGTATCTTATTGAGACGTTGTCTCTTAGCTTAAAGCTGTGGTTCCTCAATCAAGGCTGAGGAACTAATGATCTCAAATTGCCTCGTCACATCATCTGTCTCCAGAATTGTAATCACCTTTGTATTATACTGATGAAGAGTGTTGTGCAAGTGAAACGTGTTGCACATGTATCATACTCATCAACTTGTCAGTGCTGATATGATACAGGTTGAAGACGACGTCACAGGAGACTGAATATCGCTCTTTGTAGAGCTTCACCACGTCATCATGACTTGAAAAATCTTTACACACAGAGAGAAACGTTGTCCCAGGAAAAAGCTTGTTTTGTGTCTTTGTCTTCACTGTGAGCCGAGAAAGACCCTCTGGTAGGACCTAAAAACATTGTTGTACGGTACCACGGTATCATGTTTCCCTATAGGTTACTACGGTACTGTGTTTCCTTATAGACACAATGGAATGAAGACTAATGAGCTTAACGAATATTAAATATTCCCGTAGTTTTAAGTGGAATGATGGGACCAGAAGATACAAGGAGTAGAAACTGCGTAGTGTTTTTACCCGAGATAGGGAAAGCTGAGCTCCTGGTCCTCCCCTCTTAGCATTAAACCAACTGTGATAAGAAATATCTATCGTACCTGGTTTCAGTTTCCACTATATTTCCTGTCAAGTTTCTTTCATCTTCCTACTGATTCGAGGCTATGGAATCGTTTCCCAACGTCTCTGAGAGTTGTAACAGTATTCAGCTGAATCGGGTCACGCATTCCCTATGCTATCTGTACCGCTAAACCCACATGGGTCCTTCAGCGCAAGTTATAGTTAGGACTCAGTCCTTCTTCCACTCATCTCAAGACTTTGCATTGCCTATTTACATTCGCCTAATTGTGGAGAGAATATATAATGTACTCGATGCGTAGTTGTTTAGGGAGTCTGACGTACTCACTTGACCAGAGCCTGAAAGGCAGGAGAAGACCGAGGACGGATGCAATTAGGTTGTATCCCAAACGAGAACGCTGGGGTTGATAGGTAACATAAAGGTATTTTTGGGCGGTGTGAGCGTGTTTGAGGCAGAGGTCAGGTCAGGCTGGGCTGGGGGATGAGGGGCTGGGTTCAGCTCCACACTTGACATTATCTGGCCCGATCATCGCGGGAGCAGCCGCTTGCTCAGCTCTCTCCTCTTTGTGTGCTCCTCCTCGCTTTCCACTAAATGTATTTAACTCTCACAGTGATCACCGCAAAAGAATGCTTCGCTAACTTTGCTTAATGTGAATTTTCACTTTTGGCATCGTGCATAACTTAAAAAAAATCTTTATGTAATTTGCTTTTCATCAAGATTTCAAGAGTCAAAGAAGCAAACTGATGTGTAATAATAAGAAAAATATAATTTGTGAAAATTTCTGAAAAGTAACAGGATACATCAACAAAAGTGATGAAAACAGAGGACGAATGAAAGTGAAATATTTATAAAGTTAATGTTGGAACCCAGAGTGTGGGAGCCAGGCAGAAAACAGCCAGTCACAGGGGATCTAATTTCCTAGCCAAGTATTATGAGCTTCATATTATGATCTATGCAAACTCATGCCACGCTGCCTCAACCTGTTTTATTCCTTCCAGCACCACCGTAACTGATGGCTGCTTGCTCTGCTCTCATGGCTTATGGAACCACCTTCTTCCTTTGTGAGACCTTATGGCTGAAAGTTCCAGTGTTTTCCTTTAGTCTGATGGCTAGCGGACCACCTTGTATTTCTGCGAGCCCTGTAACTGAAAGGTTTAGTGTTATGCTTTGATCTGATGGCTTATTGAACCACTTTATTCCTTTGTGAGATGGTATGGCTGAATTAGTGTTATCCTTCAGTGTAGTAGCATAATGGACCAACTTCCGCAAGCTCTGTGATACCCTAATGGCTGAAAAAAAGTGATATTTGTTGGTATGCTGTTACAGATCAACTTTCATGCTTTAGCCTGATAGGTTAGTGATCACTTTACTTCTTTATGGACCTTATGGCTGAAAGGTCCCAAGAAATACTACTTACAGGTTGTACTGATGGCAAAGAGGACCAAATATTTGTTTCTTATCGTGGATTTATTGCTGAGAACGCGATACACTACTGTATAGTAATGTTATATATAAGGGATACTAACTTAACAACTTCTTCGTTTATGGTATTACAGCTGACAGAACATTTTCACTTTTAATGGTATCATTTATACGTTTAATTATGATGATAACCTCTCATTCCTTTGGGAATGAGAGGTTATCAGGTTAGATCCAAAGGGAGAATAGCCCCATTTCCTGAATTAAGAGCCCTTCAATAGTATCAAAACACTCTCCTTAAATTTTACTATTAAAATATTCTTATTTCATGGCAAATGCCAATTATACAAACAATGAGGACATTTCTGTAGTGGGTCTAGAGTTTGATAGACTTTAGCCGAATGACTAAAACGGGTTTAGCTTTGCATAAAACAGATAAACTCCCCACGAAGTGTGTATATGTCTGAGCAGACCGGCTTACTACTGCTTGGTCTTCATGGCTGGTTGAGCCAGCTAGCTGCTCCCGCCTCGGTCCGCCTGGGTCAGCTCAGTGCTCACTTGTGTGGTCGTGTTTATAATGGCAAAAACCTACCCGCGTAAAGGTGATCCTACGAATTATTAATTGAGAAATATAAATCAAGATTTGTCGAATGGATAATTAAACATAATAGTTAGAGATAAATAGTTTCAGATTACTGATTTATTATATTGAATTTACTTCAGCTGTTAAGTACGTTGTTACCTTGTAATACTTGAAATACATACATACATACACACACACACACACACACACACACACACACACACACACACACACACACACACACACACACACACACACACACACACACACACACACACATTTTATATATAATTATATATATATATACACAAATATATATATATATATATATATATATATATATATATATAATATATATATATATATATATATATATATATATATATATATATATATATATATATATATATATATATATATATATATATATATATATATAAGTTTATTTAGGTACAGGTACACATAAGTACAACTGTCATTCCTAGTTTAATATCTGTGTAAATTATCCTGCAGGATAACCACTGTAGGACCCATCCCCTCGGAGAAGTGGATAAAAAGGCTTCTAGGAAAAATATTTGGATTTCATCCTGTATATATAGTGTGTTTGTGCAACGAAATATAATTATGGCTGTTTTTATTTTTTAGCTCTAACAATGCTTTTACACTACACTTCTGACTCTCACTGCATTCGTTTCACGATTCTGTTAATTCGAACCTACCTTCGTGTATGATTTGTTTGAATATATGACTTACCTTCTTATTTATGAGGACAGATATTGGAGAAGTGAGTTCTCTGTAACGTCTGCATAAAGATGCTGAAACTAAGCCTAGTTTATTACAGCATATATAAGTAGTTTCCTAGAAGCAAGATTTTTTCTGAGGTTATGGATATATACATTAATATATGATTTCTTTTATCTTCTCTTACATTATTATTATTACAATCAAGGGGGAAGCGCTAAACCCGGAGGATTATACAGCGCCTGGGGGGGATGTGGAAGGCATTCAGGCTTAATTTGGGGAACTGGAGCACAGATCCAATTCCCTAAATCAAGAGCCCCTCACCAACATCAAGGAACCTTCCTTGAGGGGATCTTCTCTTACAGAGGATTAAAGTCAGCGAGTGTCAGTAGTACTGCGAGTCAGTCTTCTGTAGCTTCGTTTCTGAAATTACCACTGAGTTCGAAGCTGCTACTCAGTTCAATATATCTCTCCAATTAGCCACATTTGCCCTTTACCAATATTTATAAATCACTTTTAATACCAGTGGCCAGGTCAACACTTAGTCACTGTTCAAGTTATAATATACAAAATATAATCATACACTAAGATTTCATTATAATGAATATTGCCACCAAAATGATGTGTGTTTCAAGTAATGAGTAGTGTTGTGGTTAACAGAGACTGGTCGTGCTCTAACATAAATATTGGCTGTGCTCTGAGTAGCTTAATGAGTGACAGCGTTTTAACTAGCACACTGATTTTCAGTGTTGTATACAACACAGTGATTGGCAACTGTGATTAGCACGGTGATTGTCCTTGTTGGGATTAACAGTGATAGCGTAGTTGTTATTAGCGTACTGATTGGCAGTGTTGTGGTAAATACTGTCATTGGAAGTGTTGCTGTTAACTCAGTGATGAGCTGTGATGCTGTTAACACAGTGATTGACAGTGTTGTGGTCAACACACTGATTGGCTTACCGCCGCTGTTATCCCTCAAAGTTTGGACTCAGAATAACCTCCATAATCGCTCATCTCCCTCTAAATGATGCATGGATGAATCGTCGAATTCACTAATTTAGAATGATTAACAAAGACGGTCCTGGAGGGTCTACCTCACTCGACTTAAATTTTCCCAGGAATATAGGCGATCGACGCCCTTAAGGGCTGTCTCGGATCATTTCTTCTTTGCGTTCTGAGCTAAATCCTGCCAATCGGGGCAACAACGCGCTATACCATAGTTTTACAAGGCACATCATTACACTTTCAGTAATGCTTAGGGTGCCCTTATGGGCCGGGTTCCCTAGTGCAGTGCTCCTCAGACACGAGCAATTATAGTACAGAATTTGATTATAAACTCCAAGACGTGATATAGGCTGATCTTGACCTCAGGTCTACCCTTTCCTTTCCTTCCCTTCTTCATACCCTTTTTCTTGCATCCTTCCCTTTTTTCAAGATCCTCTACAATAACTCCTCTCTCCATAGTTACATCCAAATCTCGGCCTTTTAATCTTCAACCGTTTCTTTCTCCGATTCTCTCCCTCACCCACCATCTCTCCCTAATAACCTCCATGCTCACTTCCCCCTCCCCTCCCCCCCTATTCTTCATCCTCCACCCCCTCTCCTCTTCCTCCCGCTCTGAACTATTATCGAGTAAAAAAAAATAAAGTGACGTGCAAGTTTATACCTTAGATGTTCACCTGATATTCACCTGCAGGGTAATACCGAAGTACCTGCCGCAAGAGTGAGGTACCTGTCACAACAGTGAGGTACCTGCCGCAAGAGTGAGGTACCTGTCACAACAGTGAGGTACCTGCCGCAAGAGTGAGGTACCTGTCACAACAGTGAGGTACCTGCCGCAAGAGTGAGGTATCTGTCACAACAGTGAGGTACTTATCACAACAGTAAGATACCTTCCAGAGCAGTGAGGTACCCATCACAACAGTGAGGTACCTGCCACAGGAGTACGGTACTTTCCACAACAGTAAGGTACTTTTCAAAAGAGTGAGGTACCTGTCACAACAGTGAGGTACTTATCACAGAGGTAAGATACCTTCCTCAACGGCGAGGTACCTATCACAGCAGTAAGATACCTTCCACAACGGTGGGGTACCTATCACAGTAGTAAGATACCTTACACAACGGTGAGGTACTGGATGCAGCAGAACGAGCCATAGCAACATCGTCTGCATCTAACACGTTATTGTAACTCACACGCAAGACAAGGAGAGGTCTATGATATCGAGAGAATTCCTACCACAGACCATTGTCCATTACTAAGTAAGTCCCAGCTTGGCTTTATTTAACCCTGTACAGATGAACATTAGATGGTACAGGACACGGGATATGCATCTTCAACAACCAATAACATTCTTCAACTAAGCGAATATTTATGTGGAGATTCCAGCTTCATGGAAACAGATAGCCTTCAAAAACAAAGTTATTGTACATCTTTACAAGTTCGCCGCGTGAGGTTTGGTCACCCTAGGTTCAAGTAAAAAAATCTCACCATGGAAACAAAAAAAAAACAGAAGCTACTGATTGTGTTAACTTGTTCTTCTTTTAATATAGGGATTTATTTTTTAACAAAGATTCTTTTGTAATAGCTATCTACTCTTGACTTCTCGTTAACCAGTTGGTTAGTCGTTCAAGATGGCTGTTACGTTAAACCTTCTGTTAGTTTCCGTTTCCCTAAGAAGCTTGTTTATATACTGTGTGTGTGTGTGTGTGTGTGTGTGTATGTGTGTGTGTGTGTGTGTGTGTGTGTGTGTGTGTGTGTGTGTGTGTGTGTGTGTGTGTGTGTGTGTGTGTGTGTGTGTGTGTGTGTGTGTACAAGAAGAAACTAAAAGAGCAAGACAAAGAGAAGGTGGAGGAGAGAAACATATGATAGTTCATATTGATAATGGGTGACCATTATGAGGCAGCGTCCACCATCTTTCACCATCCGGGAAGTGGACTCCAAGAAACAATAAACACGTCATCAGCCTCTCTAATAAGCTCATTATATAATTACTGGATGAGCATAAGTCTACCATACACCATATTTACGACCCACTGCTGCCTCACTACATCCAAAATATGTGGACAACAAATTAACCCTCTGGCAATAAATTCTAATAATTAACTAAACACATAAATGTGCGTTAATTTATGCAAATCACAGGCATATATAGAGTTAATTGCCTCATTAACTACTTCAAAACCAACAGGGAGTAAGTCGCCTGCGTTTTTCCCAGAGCTCCGTCGGTACTGTTGGAGATGTTGGGATTACTGGAGGGAAACATAGCTTGGATTTATCCCTGTCTGTCTATTTATTGTGTATCGTGCCTCCATGGATGCCATAATGTATTGGCATTGTATATTATGCTATGTTCGGCAGACAGTACAGGTACGCTATTGGACTAGCAAGCTCTGTGAGTGGTTGCTGTTTTGTGACTTCATTACTGAAGCTCTCTGATTGGTTGCAGTTGTTAGCCTTTTTTTGTTTAGCAAAGCTTTCTGACTGGTTACAGGGGTGCGATTTTTTTTAATGAAGATCTCTGATTGGTTGCCGTCGTTTGCCTTTTTTTAGTCAAATTTTCTGATTGGCTGCTGTGATGTCTTTCTTAATGAAGCTCTCAGATATGTTCTATGGGTTGGCAATTTCTTAGTGAAGCTCTCTGATTGGTTGCATCCTTTGACTTTAATAAAGCTCTGTGATTGGATCTGTTGTTTGACTTCTGTTAATGAAGCTCTCTGGTACTGTCGTGTGACTTTAATAAAGCTTTCTGATTGGTTCTGAAGTTTGACTTAATGAAGCTCTCTCATTTCTTGTTGTCACATAACGTCAGAGCTTCTATTTAACTCTGAACAATGAATAAATCAAGCTGCATATATGCATTACATAGCTGTGAAATTTTCTGCAAGACGCAGTTTTACAGAAAATTCGCATAAATTTCTTTGTAAAACAGTTTTACACAGTTATAACACTTTATATTACACTATGTTATATTATCCTACGTCATATTGCACCATGTTATATTACACACAGTTATATTACACACGGTTATATTAGACAACTTAATGTTACACTGCTGAGGTTTCAAACATTGAAATATACTGAAGAAAAGACACATATTGCAGAACAGACTTTTAGTGGGATACCTGCCACTGTGTTGAGCTTTATCAAGTCATGATTCAGCGAAGCCTTCTCTTAATAAAGGCTTTTGATCTTCTCTTCCCAGCCCCGTGACGTGGAAGGTGGAGACACACTGCTTCCCTCAGGTGGTACTGGTATTCAAACTTTGAAGGGAGGATATATAAAATATTTTTTTTTACATCTACTCTAATATTTATTGTTTTTTAATACTTAAGTTATTAAAACAACGGTTTTACCTATCGTATCCGCCTTCCAACCAATTTCCATCTCGCATGTCCTATAATCCTTCACGAATAACTTGAGATGAAACTATAGGTATTTTTTTTATAACAGTTCCATCTCTGACTGGCACACCTCTTGACCAGTAAACCCTTTGGGATGATGCTGTGGCTTTCAGCCTTGCTGCCTCTGTTTACACTGAGTATTAGGGTATCTGCAGCAGGTGGTAGTTAACCAATAAAATCTGATCTGTGCAAGTTCCAAAAGATAGCAAATTATACACAGTGAATTTAGTGAGATCAATCAAAAGAAACCTTGCTACAGCCCAGTGCCCAGCCAAGACCTCAGTCTTCATTACCCAGTAACACTGATAGCCTACCAGCCGCCCTGATGGGTTCACACAATATCCCTGGAAGAGTGGCAAACAAGTGGTTGAGACTGAACTTACAGTATGTATCTTTCCTGGCCGACACCTTCATCCCATGTAGTGATGGCCAGCAAAGTGGCTATGCTAGTCACAAGGGAGATCAAATGCTCATCAAGCACAGAAATTTGTCCCAAAAGTATAGCTCCGTCCCAACCGGATCAGAGACCCTGGGCTCCTGAAGAAAAAAAACATTAGTTTCTTCACACAGTTGGGTTCCAGACTCATCGAAACTACTAGAGACCTGAGAGCTGCCGCCTTTCTTTTCCAGCTCCTCGGTGTGATCTAGAGAGGAAAAT
>NC_091316.1:7490625-7503125 GCF_038502225.1 Cherax quadricarinatus
CCCCTTTCCCCCCCAAACACTGCCCCCCAAACATGCCCCCCCCAACCCGTTGCCCCCCCAAACATTTTCACACCTCCCCAACCCTGACACACCTCCCAACATGACACACCTCCGAAACCGTTGAACACCTCCCACCTTGAACACCCAAAAAAATTTTGAGACATATCACAACACCAACACAAAATCAGAAAACACACACACACAACACACACACACACACACACACACACACACACACACACACACACACACACAAAAAATTGTTAAAAACCCCGGTTTCAAATTAGAGAGATTCCAGTGAATACAGAAGGACTGCCTTAGCATCCACCGTTACTGGGTTCTTGAAACAAGTAGTCATACCCTGTAAATTACCCATTGGGAATTTGTAAGTTTCAATGTGCTTGGATTACAACTGGTAGACTACTAACTAAAAAATTAAAAAATTTAAAAAAGTTTATTAATAAAATAAAGTTGTCTAGGCGTCAAAGATCAAAGTAAATTATAGTAATCAATTAATAAATGGGAAAAATTGCTCCCTTCTGTGTACAGTAGTATTGAGCTAAAGGGTTCATATTATTAATTTTTATAATCAAAAAAAGCCTAAGCCACGGGGTATAAGCTGAATTTATACATTTTTATTTTTAAAACCGTCAAAATTTTTAATTAAAAACATAATATATATATATATATATATATATATATATATATATAATATATATATATATTATATATAATATATATATATAATAATATTCGTGGCAGAACTTGGATCTTGGCAAAAGCAACGCTCATTTTTAAACAAGGAAAATTTGTGTATGCAAATTTTTTATTAAAAACCTGAACCAACAAAAAATATTTTACTTTTTTTTTAGTATTAAAATTTTTAAACAAATCAAAATATTTATTTTATAAAAAATGCGCTTGTTATAATAAGGTTAATAAGTTTCCCAAATTCCCCAAAAAAATTTTAAATTTTATCAAAATTAATAAAAAAATCTTTAAAGTAAAAAAAAATTTAGAAAAATTTAAATGAGTTCTTGCTAATTAAGTTTTACATATTCGGCAAATATATATATATTATTATAATAATAAAATATATAAAAATAAAAAAAATAATAATATAATATATGTTTTTTTATGTGTATAATGCTCTAATATTTCGTTTGTCTCAAGACTCGACTAGACTTAACTAGATTTTGTGGGGACAAAGTCCTCAAAAACAACTTTTACCAAACCCTGGAAATCAGAACAACTTGCTTGAAAAAAAAACACAAAAGGAAAACAGCAATATAACAACAACAGCACTCAAAACAGGAAAAAGGAATAATATAACGACACTGTGAGACCATCTGCAGATCCCCCCCAAGTCAAAAGACTCCCATACTATAAATCTAAGTTCAGCATTAGAAAATCCTATTGGACAAAACAGACCCCATAAAATTGGGTAAAAGCTACAGCCCGGGACCGGGGTTTCTCAGGTTCTATGGGGACACAACTTAAAAAGGGATAAAAATCACTAAAGCTGAAATTTTTCTGAACAGGTTCCCAAGAACCACAAAAAGAAAGGACAGAACGATCTTACAAGCGCCAGCAAGGGGTGGGGATTTCGACAACGCCCAACCAGGGCGGCCGGGCCCCTCACCCGGGAGGGGGAAACCCCCTTGCCCGACCTGTGGGGGTGAGGGCGCTGCCCTCTGCGTTGGGGAAGGCTACCTTGTATAAACATGGCCCGGGGGGGAGGCGAAACCAATTTTGGGCTCCCGTGGGGCATTTCACCCTTTCGTGCAAGTTTTTCCCCCCCAAAAAATCAGGGGAGACCTGGAACCAGGACTTGGGGGTGTATGGTTCCCCCCAAATGGGGCTTATGAATCTTTCAAACTAATTTTACCCCGGTATGAGTTTTGGGACGGGGCCCAAGACGTGAGTCTTGGCCTCTCACTGTGAAGGTCGTTTGATGGCGTTTTCGCCATTTTCTGGGTTAAGATACTAATGCCCTTTTGAGGAATGGGGCAAATGTTTTTGGAAAAGAACCCGTCATCGGCAAAAAAGGGCGTGGACGGAGGTCCCATGGGACCCCGGGGACCTTTCCCTAAGATGACTTAGACCCCAACGCCCCGTCGTTTGGGGGACTTCAGGACGGTTATTTATCTATCCCGGGACGATGGAAAGAATATGGGGGCGTCGACCTGGGGCGGCAGAGTCGTGAAGCTGGGGAGGCCCCAGGCCCTGGTAAACACCTTTACCAAGCGTGATAGCTGGAGGCCCATGGCCCACCGGGGGCGCGGGGTAAGAGGTGGAGTTTCAAAGGGAGAATATGTGGGGGCGGGAAAAAGGATCACACCCGGAAAAACAAAATGCAAGTGCGGGAAAGGTGCAGGCTCTAGAGGAAGGTTAGGGTTTGGGACATTGAACCCCCCATGGACGTTTTTCTGGCTGGGGAGACACGGGCGGTGCCTGTGAGAAAAGGAAAAAAGCGGGTTAGGGCCAACTGTAAGGAGTTGTCGGTTGCTGTGGACGGGGCGTGGTGGAGTGGGTTCATCGTGAGGAACCTCTGAAGAAAACAGGGAAAGTGGAGGCATCACGGGGAAGGGGCGGCGGCGTCAGATATTCCTGACCCCAGAGGTCTGGGAGGAAGGAAGGCAATGTCAACAGTCACGATAAGGGCCCCCCAAAAAAAAGGGGAGGGGTTGATGGGTCCGTGCTGGTCTGGGCAGACCCCTGGTAAAAAGAGAGGAAAGGGGTTAAAACTAAAAAGAGGCCTTGGTGTATGATTAAAACGTTTGGATGTATAGGAAAAAGGGGAAGGGGTTTCAAGTTTATAAAATAGGGTGGATGGGTTCCTGCAGAACAAAATTTTAAAAAGAGGCCAGGGGGAGGGTTTCAGGCCCGGTTTTCGCCATCTGCCCAGGGGGTGGTATAGACGGGGGAAAACCCGTTTGTGTTTAAGAAGTGAGGGGAGGAAGAGTATTGCGGGATGGGGGGTGGAGGGGACAGGGGTACCCTTTGAAAGCCGAAAATGATGAGGAAAAAGGTTTGAAAGAAAAACTTTTTTTTTGGTTTTACCTGCGTGGCCATCGTTGGTGGCGACTGGTCATGGATGATGGAACCAAGGGGGGGGGCACGTGCGCGGCCTTGAGATTTTTGAGGATTTTCCAGTTCGGGATCCCGGTTGGAGGGGGGGCGGGGGGGAAAAACCACTTTTAAGGGGGTTATGCTAGGGGGAGCGATTTTCTAAAGGGGGTTGGGTTGCTTTTCCGAAATAAAAGTACATTGGATCATCGGGCGGTTTTTTGGAGGGGGGTGGATTAGCATTAATCGGATATTGGGAAAAACAAGTTGTTGGGTGATAGGAGGATGGGGGATTTGGACGCTGTTTTCCCAGAAAAAAAAGGGGGAAAGGGGATGTGGGAGGGGGTGTGGCAAAGGGGCGGTTAAAAGCAATACGAAAAGGGAAGGGAAATTAAATTTCTTTAAAAATAAAACAACTTTTTGGAGGATGATTCGGGTTGTTATCCCGGGGGGCGTGGGGGCACTTACCCAATGGATAAATTTTGGGCAATTAAAGGGGCCTGAGGTACGGATGAGAGGTTCCAGCGGTGGGGGGAAAGGCGGGGTGGAAGGGGGTTAGGGGCGTCCTTCTGGGGAAACGGGGAAAAAAGACAGAGGAAATGTATTCCAGGGTTGGAGGTTCATGAATCGATGGAGGGTACAGGAGGGCAGGTCATAAAGCTCGGAAAGGAACTTTGGAAATGGTATAAATCGAAACAGAAGGGGGGGGATGGGGTTTTTAAACAGGGGGGGAGGGGACATTGCAAAGATAGGAAGCACTGGGGGGGGAAATAACTGGGGGAAATATGGAGGCTAATGGAATAAAGGGAAGCCCCGGGGAAATGGCCCCCCGGGGGTTTTTTATAAACAGCATTGGGAATTATTAGGTTTTTTGGGAAATTTTTAAACATAAAGGGAAAAGGGGGTAGCTGGGGAAGCAGGCCGGCTGTCGTTGTATTGTCCCGAAGGGAAAGGGGGCAGCATCCTTGGGATTTCGGCGATCTCGTTGTTTTGAATTAAAAATTTTTGCGAAGTTTTTGGGGAAATCGGGTCAAGGTGGGGTAGGGCGGGTATATAAAAACTCAGTTTGGTTTCCGGGAGGTCTTGGTGGGGGGGCGGGGTTATTTAGGGATTTCGTGGAGGCAAAGGGGAGGAGGAGGTTTGGGGGCCCTGTCAGGGGCATAGATAAGGGGATCAAAAGCAGGAAAGCCATCCTCAGGGTCAGGGGTTTGGGGGAAAAAATAGGGGGTGGGTTTGGGGGGGTTTTTGGGGGCAATGGCGGGGAAATTAATGTCGATTTGGGGGGGAAGATTGTAATGGGGGGGGATTAGGCGGGGTCCCCTTCCCAATTATTGTTTGCGTCGGACCCCCTTTTAGATTGATGGAGCGCGTAGGGGCCCTAGAGGACCAGGGTGGGTGCGGGGGTTTGGGCCCGTTTAATTGGGATGTGGATGAACAAATGTTCTATCAGGAGGGATGTAAGGAAAATTAGGCGGGTGTACAAATGTTGACAACTGGTATGAGGTAATTAGATAAATCATTCGGGGTTAAGCTTTGGGGGGTAGGGTTGATTGGGGGCGTTGGGGAGGCAGGTGATTCGTTAAAAACTGGGGCTTATTTTGCAGACGATCTACCTGTGGCGCATGGAAAACTCGCTTAGGGTGGTAGAAAAAGGGTTCAGGGACGCTTTTTTTGCATTTCGACCTTTATTTTACCCGCAGCGTGCCCTTTTTTTAAAAGTTGATAGCAAAGTATGGCCGTGGCGCCGTGTTCCCCTTTAAATGGGCCAGCAATAACAACATACTTGGAAGGTTTTAAATTTTTGGGGTTCGGTGGATTGGGTTAAAGGATGTGGTAATGTTACCTGTAAAGGGGGCTGGGGTTGCTGGGCTTAGGGGGGGTCAAATTGTCTTCATTAAAGGGGGGAAATGAGGAAAATGGGTGGGGGGTTTTGGCCAGGATCCATAACAGATTGCAACGGATGTATACAGGCGTTGAGTTGCACGAGTGTGAAACTGTGTTGAGGGCTCTGGCGTGGGATCGAGAGCCAGCAAAGGTTAAAATAGGTAGGTTGTGTAGATTGTTAGCCGGGAGGGTTGTAGCGCCTGTAGAGGGAATTTTCCCCATGTATGCATGGGGAAGTATATGGAATAGGTTGAGTAGGATGAGGTTGCAACCTCGTGTTCGGGATGTAATGTATCGTTTTCTGCATGGCATTTTACCGTCGGGTGTGGTTCTACGGGATAGACGAGTCGTTGACGGGGGGGAGTGCGGGATGTGGTGGGGAGGAGTCGGCTTTTCATGTAGTATATTTTTGTGATGGACTGAGGAGTGTCAAGGGGTGGTTAAATAGGGTGATAAATAGGATAGGAGGTAAAGGAATTTCTGTATTGAGAGCATTAAGTCTCGACGTGGGGGGTTGGGAGGAAAGTGTAATCAGAGCTGTGGGGTACATTATGGCAGATTATATCTATATAGTGTGGGGATTGCGGGGCAAACAGGTTACTGAGGTGAAGAGGAGGGTGTTAGCGTTAACGTTCTATAAAACGGTATGTAGAAATAAGGAAATTTATGGGAGGAGGTGGGTGAAGGATTTTTCAGAGGGATATAGGCAACTTACGTTACAGGTTTTATTAGACTTGTAATAGACGAGGGAGGGGAGGGTATGATTGGAAAGTGTTGCTGGGGTAGGGAAGTCAGGGGTGAAAACAGGGTTGCCTCCCTGGTAATGGATAACAAAAGTTTTGCGAGAGTGTTCGATGAGTGATGCATGAGTGAATATATGTGGACCACGGGTGCGCACCTGTGGAGCTGGCCAGTTTTTGTGTGACTGGACTTTATACTTATTATACATATTGTGTGTGGTAATATTGATTTACGGTAATGACATTGTAATTTGGAGATTTGCTATAATAATTGCATGTATTTGCTCCAACTTGTTTTTCTAGGTGCCTTGCACTGCATAGTGTTGATGCTGTGATCATGCACGGTGTACAGAGATATGATGTGATATGTTTGTATTAATGTCTGTGCATTATTGTTCGTCACTGTGTTCTGCAATTCAGTTTTGTTTTGAGAGTAAAGAGGTTAATGCACGTCAGATAGTGTAATAAAGTTGGGCAACAGTGGTGTTATAGGTTTTTGTGGTTAGGTGCGTGCTAGGCACAGTCTTTATGTGTTACTTATGTCATGGTTATATTTTATGTTGTATTGTATTGTTGTCAATAGTACTATGTAATGTCCATATAAGCTGTATAGAGCTTGAATGTCATAGTTGAAGCTGTGTTATTGTTTTAACACTGGAATTGCATGTTTAAATGTGTAAAGGCTTACATGTGTTGGATTTTGAGACTAAGTTTATTCTTATGGTTTTGTAGTAATTTTGTATGTCTTTGTGACTTTTCTATATCACCTTTGTTATGTAATACATATTGTTATGTAACTGAACCATTAGGACAATTACATAAATTAATGTTGGATCATTGCTGTGTGACTTTAGATTAGGCAACATTCATTGTTTATAGTATGTTAGGTTGTAAATAGTGGGGTGGTTGGATAACCACGGAGGGGGGGGGGTAATATGTCTGTATAATATGTTCAGTGCAATGCATTGTATGGTCTGTAGTCGATTATTAAGTACCATTTCGAGGGATGTGTATATAAAAGTGTTGTTCATATCATGTAATTCTGTTGGGTAGCTCCAACAGGTTTGGGTTAAGTGATAGGATGAGGGAGCAGGGAGGGGGGGGTGTACCCACACGGAGTTGTAAGTGTGGTGTGTAATATTAGCTGTAGGGAGGATTGTGTTAATTATCGACTTAAATGAGTTTTACATATTATATTTTGTAATGTCATGGTTTAAATAAAATATAAAAAAAAAAAAAAAGATAACCCCCGCTCCCTTGATCATGTAACTCTCTGTGGACTGCTGCTGCCCAACAACATAGAGAAGCCAGCAGGGAAACAAGTGGAGCGATAGTTAGACAATGCTGTCAGCTATTTAACACTTGAACTATGAGCACTGAATAATATATAAATGTTACATCCTACCTAATAATATAACTAAGTCAAATAATAATATAAAGCAATATATTTACGATTTAGCTAATATTGCAAATATAAGCAATATAAAATTATATGAACAGGTAATATACATTATATACATTGTGACCCATTCAGGGGTCGCAATACACACCCACACACACACACACACACACACAGACACACACACACACACACACACACACACACACACACACACACACACACACACACACACATACACACACAGTGGAATAGCCTAGCAAGTGAAGTAGTGGAGGCAGAAACCATACATAGTTTTAAGAAGAGGTATGACAAAGCTCAGGAAGCAGAGAGGGAGAGGACCTAGTAGCGATCAGTGAAGAGGCGGGGCCAGGAGCTGAGTCTCGACCCCTGCAACCACAATTAGGTGAGTACCCAGACACACACAGACACACACAGACATACACAGACACACACACAGACACACATACAGACAGACAGACAGACACACACACACACACCCACACGCACACTCTTTTGCAACACACATCCCTGCATACACCTCCCCCGCTTCCCCTTCCCCCCGCACACATATTCCCAACACATCTCCAACATACATCACTCCACACACACCAACACGCATCTATCCAGCAAACCGCAGCACAACTCACCCCACACCCCAACAAAGCTCTCCAACGGACCCCCAACACAATCTTCAACACGCCCTCTCCACACACCTACACAACACCTCCCCCATCATCTTCCTCTCCCAGACAAGTAACAAGTTTTAATGATTTCTACCTGAGTGGCTAATTGCCTTTTCCATTTGTGTGTAAACACCTGCCAGCTGATTGGTCCTTTCAAGAATAAAACTTGAAAGGCAAAGACGCATGAAATATGGAAGAGAGGGGTCGCTTTATTCTTTATATTCACTGTTCAGTTTTTATGAAAAGGGAGGAAAGGCTATCATCTATATATTCACTGTTTGTTTGTTATATGGAAGGAGGGAAGGAGCTATCGTCTATATCACTGTCTGCTGTAATATATATATATATATATATATATATATATATATATATATATATATATATATATATATATATATATATATATATATATATATATATATATATATGTCGTGCCGAATAGGCAGAACTTGCGATCTTGGCTTAAATAGCAACGCTCATCTTGCCATATAGGACAAGCGAAAATTTGTGTATGCAATAATTTCGCCAAAATCATTCTGAACCTAACGAAAAAAATATATTTCACTATGTTTGTTTAGTATTAAGTTATTGTAAACAAATCTAAAATATAATTAGTTTGGTTAGGCTAAAATAAATTGTTCTTGTTATAATAAGGTTAGGTAAGTTTTTTAAGATTCTTTTGGAGCAAAATTAAAAATTTTTACATTAACATTAATGAAAAAAATATATCTTTAAACGTATAAGAGAAAATTTTAGAAAGGACTTAATTTTAAATGAGTTCTTGCTAATTGACCAGTTTTACATATTCGGCACGACATATATATATATATATATATATATATATATATATATATATATATATATATATATATATATATATATATATATATATATATATATATATATATATATATATATATATATATATATATAATGTTCCGAATAGGTAAAATTGGTTAGCGAGAACTCATTTAAAATTAAGTCTTTTTTCACATTTTCTCTTACACGTTTAAAGATATATTTTTTCATTTATGTTAATGTAAAAATTTATAATTTTATAATGTGGAAATTCCTTGGACTTGACGTACTGGTGTACAGGTTTACTGCGGCGTCTGAATGAAATGATTCTGTTCTGTGTTACAGGGTTTAGGGTCCCGTGATCAATCATGTCGGAACCACTGCACACCCCGTTCTTCACAGCTATGTAAGGCCTCCCCGCACTACCTCACATGTGCGACCAGCCCGGCACCAGAGATTTGAACACCTCAAAGACTGGGACTACGTCGCCATATTGCAAGTCATCAATGGCGAGTTGAGGAAAATGAACTGGCAGACTAATGGAACTGAACCTTACGTCATGGACAAATGCCTATGAGGAGATATGTTTGCGATACACAAGATACTCAGAGGTAACTAACAAAAAAGACACAGTGCCGTGACTGGAGCAATACACAAATAACCCGTACATAGGAGAGAGGAGCTTACGGCGACGCTTCCTAATGGTCCAAGTCGGACCGAAACGTCGTCGTAAGCTCCTCTCTCCTATGTGCGGGTTATTTGCGTACTCAGAGGTGATTGCATGTGTGTATGTGTGTGTGTGTGTGTGTGTGTGTGTGTGTGTGAGGCAGATAGACAGGCAGACTATCTGATATGAAAGGGGTATACATTGAAGCTGAAAACACAGATAAACCACATAAATGAAATAAAACATTCAATATAAGAGTGAGAGGGAAACTTGGTGGATGAGAAGAGTCTTTGAAAAATCTGAAAAGACTCAAGATGCAAAGAACCAGCAAAACCAGTTAATTGTTCGTTAAGAAGCTGGTCCAGGACGGTGCAAACGATACAAATTATAGCAAAGAAATTCATGGAACATCTGGAAAGGTACTTCATAAGAGACCGTCAATCCGGGATTTACAGTAGGAAAATATTGGGAGGGCAGCCACTGCAGGTATCGGACAAGGAAAGAGAACTGTTGGAAGATATCACACTTAACTTCTGCCGGGAGGCACACCCTTCAATGAAAAGAAAGGGGGGGATGCCTAGATACTAATGAAGAACTCTTAATCCACGGACTTGGAGTTAATATTCTCTTCCTTAGATCAACCCCATAGCCTCCCATTTTCCACTGCTCTGTGACTCGTATGGGTTTTACGTTTCCCTGTGAATTGAAACGTAGTAATAATCTCGGGGACACATCAGTGGAATATTAGCGAAGTATGCATGACTACCAAACGAGAGAACCGTCTTGATGAACAGTACTGAGATATCATTCTAGATGCTGTGCATCACTTAGGCTACATCAGTCACCAACTATGCACCGCCAACTTGCAGCCCACTTCCAGTCAGTCATATAAAGAAGCTTGAGAAATTTTAGAGGCGCCACAAGAATGTCCCAATATTAAGGATCGTGACCTAAGAGGATAGGATGATGGAGTTGAACCTTACATCATAGGAAATGGTAAAAGGCGAGGGAAGACATGACGGTGCACAGTCTACTCAGGGAATTCAAGAAAACCAATACACTTGAAGGACAACGAACACCACCAACGTCTGCGTAATTCATCGGGGCAAACATTCACATTTTACATAAGTCATGGCAAGACGTCAAAGTCGTTAACAAAGAAAAGAACAAGACCAGATGACAATGTCTAAAAGTGACTTTAATTAGTACCATGAACACCACTGAATAGACAAACCACTAGCACAGTCCATGTTACAGGGACTCTTTTGGCAATACAATTGTACAGAAATATGGCAAACGTGCTGGTCAGAAACCAGGCAACATTTTGGCATAACTGAGCAGTGTACATCCAGTGTACATTGTTCCGCAGACCCATAGTTTGTCAAACTGGAATGACTCTGCACTTCCTCTCTTTTGAACCTTCCTGGGATATATGTGCCTGCAATTTGTATCTTCTGTAACACTTGAGTTTTGCACGGAACCAAACTTACTGTATATCTCTCTGTACTAAGAGACATTTTTGACTGAAAATGTGCACTAGTTGTTATAGAGAGTAACACACTTTAGGAGCTGTGGCTCTTGCAGGGAGGGGAGGGGGGTAGGCGCACTAGTGCAGTGGTCGTTATAGAAGGGTAACGCATTCGAGGAGCGCTGGTCCTTACAGGGAGGCGGGCGGGTGCATTACCGGAAGGGTTGTCACAACCAGGTGTCTTCACAGTGAGAACAATTAACACAAGCTAATGAGTCATTCAAGCGGCACTCTCTTAATTACTTGCATGATGGCCTCCAATGTGTATGTACACATGTATAATGCACTGTGGTGTTGTGTACACTAAATAACACTCGTTTCTATGTTATTTACATCCTTACTATCCTCTAACACCCCCGCACATACACATGGAATCACTGTTCGCAGTTGGTATGGAACTAGTGAGGAGAATACAAGCAGACGTGGACCAGGAAAGGCTACAAATAGATCTTGACAGGCTGCAGGTCTGGTCTGACAAGTGGCTACTGGAGTTTCACCCTACCAAGTGCAAAATTGTGAAGTTTGAGGAAGGGCAAAGAAGATCGCAGACGGAATACAGGCTCAGGGGAGATGGAAGTGCAAATGCTGCAAACCTCACTCAAAAGAAGGACCTGGGGGTGAGCACTGTTCCGAGCATATCGCTTTTGGAACACATCTGGAGGTTACCTGGAGGTTACCTGGAGGTTATTCCGGGGATCAACGCCCCCGCGGCCCGGTCCATGACCAGGCCTCCCGATGGATCAAGGCCTGATCAACTAGGCTGTTACTGCTGGCCGCACGCAGTCCAACGTACGAGCCACAGCCCGGCTGATTCGGCACTGACTTTAGGTATCTGTCCAGCTCTCTCTTGAAGGCAGCCAGGGGCTTATTGGCAATTCCCCTAATGCTTGATGGGAGGCTGTTGAACAGTTTTGGGCCCCGGACACTTATGGTGTTTTCCCTTAGTGTACCAATGGCGCCCCTACTTTTTATTGGGGGCATTTTGCATCGCCTGCACAGTCTTTTACTTTCGTAGGAAGTGATTTCTGCGTGCAGATTTGGGACCATTCCTTCCAAGATTTTCCAAGTGTAGATTATGATATATCTCTCCCTCCTGCGTTCCAACCAGTACAAGTCAAGTGCTTCCAAGCGTTCCCAGTAGTTAAGGTGCTTGACAGAACTTATACGTGCAGTAAAGGATCTCTGTACACTCTCTAGATCTGCGATTTCACCTGCTTTGAATGGAGATGTTAATGTACAGCAGTATTCCAGCCTAGAGAGAACAAGTGATTTGAAAAGGATCATCATTGGCTTGGCATCTCTCGTTTTGAAAGTTCTCATCATCCATCCTATCATTTTCTTTGCACGTGCGATAGTGGCACTGTTGTGATCCTTGAAAGTGAGATCCTCAGACATTACTACTCCCAGGTCCATTACATTATTTTTCCGCTCTATTGTATGGCCGGAGTCAGTAGTATACTCTGTTCTAGTTATTATCTCCTCCAGTTTTCCATAACGGAGTAGTTGGAATTTGTCCTCATTGAACATCATATTGTTTACCGTTGCCCACTGGAAAACTTTGTTTATATCTTCTTGGAGGTTAACCGCGTCCTCAGCAGATGACAGCCTCATGCAGATCCTAGTATCATCCGCAAAGGATGATACGGTGCTGTGGTGTATATCTCTGTCTATGTCTGATATGAGGATAAGGAATAAGATGGGGGCGAGTACTGTGCCTTGTGGAACAGAG
>NC_091316.1:7508125-7520625 GCF_038502225.1 Cherax quadricarinatus
ACAGGAAGGGCACTGCAATGGATCAGAGAATACCTGACAGGGAGGCAACAACGAGTCATGGTACGTAATGATGTATCACAGTGGGCACCTGTGACGAGCGGGGTCCCACAGGGGTCGGTCCTAGGACCAGTGCTATTTTTGGTATATGTGAACGACATGACGGAAGGGTTAGACTCAGAAGTGTCCCTGTTTGCAGATGATGTGAAGTTAATGAGGAGAATTAAATCTGATGAGGACCAGGCAGGACTTCAAAGAGACATGGACAGACTGGACACCTGGTCCAGCAAATGGCTTCTCGAATTTAATCCTGCCAAATGCAAAGTCATGAAGATAGGGGAAGGGCACAGAAGACCACAGACAGAGTATAGGCTAGGTGGCCAAAGACTGCAAACCTCACTCAAGGAGAAAGATCTTGGGGTGAGTATAACACCGAGCATGTCTCCGGAAGCACACATCAATCAGATAACTGCTGCAGCATATGGGCGCCTGGCAAACCTGAGAACAGCATTCCGACACCTTAGTAAGGAATCATTCAAGACACACAGACACACACAGACACACACAGACACACACACACACACACACACACACACACACTCAAGCACTTGGCACAAACGCTGCCGACTAATTAAATATGGAGGAGCAAACACGCCCAGTTGCAATCACCTTCTTTAACACATAAATATTCCGGTGCCAGGCGCTCACCTGGTGGGGGAGGTCCTGACGTGGGCGGCTTTCCCGGCGGAGGCGACCTCCTGACGGGGGCACTCTAGGGCAGGAGCCAAGAGAATAACACCTGCTTTGAGAGATAACACCTGCTTTGAGAGATGCTAGGGGTTATCACTAACAGACTGACTGGTCAAAAGCTGAATCATGATTAACGGACGGAGAATTGGGTCTCACTTGTTTCTACGTTGAATAACGTACACAAGTTTCGTAATACAAAAATGATTTTATTTCGATTCTTTTACATGGATGAGCATCTCCGGCACTCCTTCGTCGAGGATTCTTATCATTATTAGAGTCATGGGAAAGCTCTAAACCAGGTGGGGGTCATACACCACCTGGAGAAGCTGAGGTTATCAGGTTTATAACAGAAAGGAAATTGTTGCACTAGTTCCTTGAATCAAGAGCCTCTCAACATCACGTCTCCTCTCTGGAAGTCACCTACCCTCAGGGTGTTGGCGCTGCAATTCCGATCTAATGGACCTGAAATTCTACGTGTACTCTATCTTATACAACTTCTACATATTTTCTTCCCAAAGATTTTCCTTGGGAACGGAGGATCGAACCTCCAACACTTCTTGTGGTAAATGATAGACCCTTTTTTTTATAATATTGCTTTTTTTTACATTTTTTTTTAGTATCTTATCCATATATTCCCACTAATTTTCATCCAGCTGTGAAAAGTCAGATCTAAGTGGAAGAATTGAGACACTTACGCAACACATGGGAATCTTTATTGAAGAAACGTTTCTTCAATAAAGATTCCCATGTGTTGCATAAGTGTCTCAATTCTACAACTTGTCGGTTTTCAAAACCATTCATCACACAGATCTAAGTGGCCTGGCACCGACAAAAGTGAAGACAAGGCAAACGTTGTGCTTATAGCAAAAAAAATTATGGTTGCAGATTTTTCTTTGTGTATAGCTTGATCAAATTATAGTTTGATTTAACTATACACAGAACGAGCCGTTGTACCGATGAAGAATATATCATCTACATATGTCTTGCTCCTCAGTCCTCCTGGGAGAACAACTTTCAACCAAACGTATACATTAATAACAGTGAAAAAGTGACCTTTCCTTTCAACCCATTCCACACCAAAAAACTTTTCGTGGCATG
Source organism: Cherax quadricarinatus (assembly GCF_038502225.1). Classification (NCBI taxonomy): domain Eukaryota; kingdom Metazoa; phylum Arthropoda; class Malacostraca; order Decapoda; family Parastacidae; genus Cherax; species Cherax quadricarinatus. The sequence goes on from NC_091316.1 coordinate 7,509,971, forward strand.
TATGAAAAATAAGTTTCGAGAGTAACCTATATTTCTGCCTCACTTAGGACGAGGGTCAACACAATCAATAATAGCTGCCAGAAACTGGGACATTTGCCCCCCCCCAAAGGCCAAAAATATTTTTTACCCTCTGAAAGTAAAGATAAAAAAGCTATTTTTTTATTTCATTTGACTGTTAACAAAGACAAATGTTTTAACAACGCAATCCTGTAGTTTAGGTACCGATCGTTTCACTTATAAATCCTCTGTTTACTGTCTGCACATTTTTTTTCTAATTTACATGCATTCCCATTAACTCATGCTCTTCCTGTTAATTCGTGTTCATTCCAGTTATCTCATGTTCCTTCCCATTAACTCATTTTCTTTGTATAATGGTACATCTTACTGAATATTTTAAAACTGATCAATGTCGCTATTGTTGTTTTAATAGGTCACTGTGATGGGTCTTGTTAGTAGATCATTCTAATGGGTCTTGGTAATAGGTCACCTTGATGGGTATTTATAATAGGTCACTGTGATGGGTCTATATAATGGGTCACTATGAGGAGCACCCTGAGAGGACATTAATCAAGCTGGACCAGCATGTGAGGGGAGTGGGGGTTATATTGATACTATGTGGACCACTCACGTATTCGAATGGTGGTAGTTATATCCGAACCACCACATGAACGGTGGTGATTACCCAGGTAGTACAAGCAAGTCATGTATTCGAATGGTGTTTGAGGTTATATTCACACAATACGAACGGAGAGGTATTCCAACGATTGCGCAGAATCCACACCACACGGATGAGTGAACAATAATCACATTCAAATCATCACAAACACACAGCGGACAAAGATTGCATCGTTTCACGAAAGTATCAACAGGAAGGCGACAGTAATCCAAGTAACCAGCTGTATACAGAAAAGCATCACGTCGAACCTTGAAGTAATGTTAGTTACTGCAACAGATCACACCGGGTTTCACTTTTAGCTATAAACAGGAAGCTGAGGCTACAGTGGGCACAGGCTCACCAAAACTGGACAGCTTAATTTTGAAAAAAAACGTCGCCTGGTCTGACTGCTGCGACATGCAGATAGAAGCGTCAGAATTGGGCGTTAATCTTTGGGATGTGGAGGAACAGGAGACTCGCAGCATGAATGTGAGCCGGCAAATCTGCAGCAACTGTGTGATGCTATCATGTCAACATGGGCCAAAATCTCTAAAGAATGTTTCCAGCACCTTGTTGAATCCATTCCACGAAGAATTTAGACTGCCTTCGAAGCAAAGGGAAAGAAGGCCCTTCCCTGTACTAGATGTACCTAATAAAGTGGTCAATATATATACATATATATATATATATATATATATATATATATATATATATATATATATATATATATATATATATATATATATATATATATATATATAACCAAAAACGTTGAAATATCAGCTAACATTCATTGCTCTCATTACTGTCACTGTTTACTTAACACACGTTACACATTACAATGTCTGCCACTATTTTTACTTTATTTCTTAAGGGTTCAGAACATTATAGCCTTTTTTTTCCCAGCTTTCTTCTGTTCCCTTAAAGTTTATGTAAACATAGCTTGGTTTTCCCTTGACATTAAGATTATCTAAGCATAAATTTGCCTTGAATTTACCAAACATAACCTCATTTTCTTCTTACGAACCCGTGCTCTTGTTATTACCTCCTCCAGTTTAAGTGACTAAGACAGGACTCACAGCAGTGGCTTCAAATTGGACAAATTTAGTTTTAGAACGGATATGGGGAAGTACTGGTTTGGCAGTAGAGTTGTAGATAAATTGAACGAACTCCGTGTTTGTTAGCGTCATTGAGGCAAGAATTTTAGGTAGTTTAAACAGGTATATGAGTGGATGTTGTTGAGTGCGAGTTAAATCTGCCTGGCATGGGCTAATAGGCCTACTGCAATGTTTCTTCATTCTTATGTTCTACATGAAATCCACTGTATGTGATAAGGTGGCTAGTTTAGCCAAACATCACCAAATACAACAAAAAAGCTTGCCCAGTGTAGAGCTTTACATACCAGGAAGCGTTGTTAAAATAAAAGCTGTATCCCCAGTGTTCTGTTGCCATATAATATGAGTTATACAGTGTGAGAACATCAGCAGTGTGTGGCTGCCATATTATATATGAAAGTTAAATTGTGGGAACATACACAGTGTGGGGTTACCCTATTATATATATATATATATATATATATATATATATATATATATATATATATATATATATATATATATATATATATATATATATATATATATATATATATATATATATATATATATATATATATATATATATATATATATGATAGCTACATTATGGAACAAATGTTAGCTATGTTTCTCTGTCGTATTTCATCACACAGGATAAGTTTCGTACATAAAGTAATAAAATCTGACATCTTGAGCTGGGAGACTTCAATAGGGCGATGAAAATGTCAAATATCCGATATAAGTTTACGACTACGAGAGAGACGAACGTTAAGGTCCAGCAGGAATGGAATTACTATTACGTGGGAATTATCATCTCTCAGGATTGCTTATTCGACGTAGTGAGGGCAGATAGAGAAGGAATGCTGAACTAGGGAATGAGGCAAGGAGGGTGGTGATGCTGATCTAGGGGGGACAAGGAGGGTGGTGATGCTGATCTAGGGGGGACAAGGAGGGTGGTGATGCTGATCTAGGGGGGAAAATGAGGGTGGTGGTGGTGATCTAGGGAGGACAGGGAGGGTGGTGGTGCTGATCTAAGGAGGATAGGGAGGGTGGTGGTGGTGATCTAGGGAGGACAGGGAGGGTGGTGGTGTTAATCTAAGGAGGACAGAGAGGGTGGTGTTGCTGATCTAAGGAGGACAGGGAGGGTGGTGGTGGTGATCTAAGGAGGACAGGGAGGGTGGTGTTGCTGATCTAAGGAGGACAGGGAGGGTGGTGGTGGTGATCTAAGGAGGACAGGGAGGGTGGTGGTGCTGATCTAAGGAGGACAGGGAGGGTGATGGTGTTGATCTAAGGAGGACAGGAAGGGTGGTGGTGGTGATCTAGGGAGGACAGGGAGGGTGGTGGTGGTGATCTAGGGAGGACAGGGAGGGTGGTAGTGGCTTTCACTTGGTCACACTGAAAAATGGACATGTATCACGAGAATGTTTTTCACCTGGACATCTCAGACGCCGGCTGTCTGTGATGACAATTGGAGCATCCATCACCTCCGCCTCCTCCTGTTAGTCCCTGGCCACCCATAATTCAATCAAAACTTGCTTACACAGCCGGCGTATACGCAAGACACGCACCACTCGTGTGTTTGCCCAGCAGAGTTACACATTTAGCAGTGATTTAGCTGTGTAAGCTTGCCGCGATCACGTCAAGTCTGACCCAAGTAGCGTACTGCCGATAATAGTGAAGAAATTACATACGTTACGAGACTCACTGGTAACCCTTAGGTTGCTTTATCTCGCATTTTGATATAAATTCTATTATTCACATGAACTGCAGCAATAAAATTATTTAAAAATAATGGATAGGACAACGCTTGGCTCCGCGTGGAGCTTTATTATCTTCCTGATAAAGCTTTACACAGCGAAATTGTGCCGGTAAAATCTTAATCTGCAATGTCTCTTCCTCTTTCATCAGATTTTAAAGTCACAACACTGACAATTATCACTACCATCTCCATTACCACTATCTCATCTACACTACCACCACCACCATTACCAACAACAACATCCACTACCACCATCCACAACATCCACCACCACTATTACCACAAACATCACTGTACAGACATCCTCCACTTCCTTTATGGACTTACTTGTCTCCTTCAAGTGTGTCTACCTTTCCCCTACAACCCCCCTCAATTTATTCTTTATATCTTCTCCCTCCAGGCAAGTGTGAACTCAGTTCCCCTCCCTCATTTCCTCATTCCTCCGCTGCTCTTGTATTTCTCTATTTACCGCCTCTTTTCCCTCTCTCTTTTCCGCTGTGTAGACAAGTGTGAAATTTCCGCCTTTTTCCACCGCTTCCTCTACATATCTTTCTCTTTATATCTTTGTGCCATACATCTCTTCAAGAGGGAACTCGACAAGTTCCTCAAACCAGTTCCTGATCAGTCGGGCTGTGGTGCATATATTGGGCTCCGGGTTGCGGCTTAGTCCTAGTTGCTGAAGGCAGCAACTAGGACCGGGCCGCGGGGCCGGTAACCTCACTTCTCCCATCCTTCCGCTCATCTCTTCCCTTACATGAGACTGGGTTCGTAGTCCGACCTGAGACAAGGTTACCTTGTTGACTACTAGGTCAACTAAGCTGTTGCTGTTTGCAGCACGTAAGCTACTTTTATCCATCACAACCTTCCCATTCCTCTCGCGTGCCTCCATCATCCCTCTCTTTTTCTTCCATTACTTTTCTTCCGCCCACACTCTCCAGACGAGTGTTGCACCCTCCCCTCCCTCTCACCTTCCTCCATACACGAGTTGTTCCTCATCTCCTCTCCCTTTCTCTTCTTACTCCCTTTGTACACGGGTGTTGCCACCTCCCTACGCTTTTCTCCCATTCCTTTCTACACAAGTATTTCTCTCTCTCTCTCTCTCTCTCTCTCTCTCTCCTTTTCCCTCCCTCCCTCCTCCTCCCTACGTTCCTACACAAGTGTTACCACCTCTTCACTTCTCTCCCTTTCCTTCACGGGTGTTCCTCACCTCTCCCTACGTTCCTACACCAGTGTTATTACCTCCCCTCACTTCTCTCCCCCTCCTCACGTCTCCATCTCTCTCTCCCCTTCCTACATTCTTACACAAGTGTTAACACCTCTTACTTCTCTCCCCGTCGCTACAAGCGAAACTCTGAGAAAAACAAATCACAGAGGATCACATTCACTGGCGACGCGGTTCATAAACAATCTAATCAAAACCAAATAAATACCTTTATTTAGCCTATTTATTTTAAAGGGAAAATTAGTACAGTGCTTCAGATGTGGACGATGACCGATGTGATATCTGTTTACAAAATGAGAGAGATGACCTTAGCTGAGAACTGCCACCCCATTAGCCTGGCCCTAATATTGTCCCTATTATTGGGTAAATTATTAAAATCAATGTAGTAAATACACTTCCAAGTCACGTTGAGGAAAATAATTTGGTCGATGAGCTTCAACACGATCTTCTAAGTGAGGAATCTTGCTGAACAAATTTATCGCTCTTTTTACATGGTGAACTATTGTAAAAATATTTGTTGTTGTTTATCTTGACCCCAGTGAAGTGTTTGATATTAATATAAACACCATATAAGAACAAGTTAGACATCGTTTTACTCGTCCCCAATAAAACTACGTTACTGTGATGAGTAATGGGATCTTTGATGTGGCTTTTTACTGGATAAGTTTCATTGTTAAAAGAAATTTTGATGAGACGGACCCGCCATCTGGTTCAGTAGGACTACTACTTAGTTACTCTGTAGCAGTGAAATGGAGCTGCATCACCTGGTTCAGTAGGGCTATTAGTTATTTTGTAGCAGTAAGAAATGGAGCTGCATCACCTGGTTCAGTAGGGCTATTAGTTATTTTGTAGCAGTAAGAAATGGAGCTGCATCACCTGGTTCAGTAGGACTACTACTTAGTTACTCTGTAGCAGTGAAATGGAGCTGCATCACCTGGTTCAGTAGGGCTATTAGTTATTTTGTAGCAGTGAAATTGAGCTGCATCACCTGGTTCAGTAGGGATATTAGTTATTTTGTAGCAGTGAAATGGAGCTGCATCACCTGGCTCAGTAGGACTACTACTTAGTTACTCTGTAGCAGTGAAATGGAGCTGCATCACCTGGTTCAGTAGGGCTATTAGTTATTTTGTAGCAGTGAAATGGAGCTGCATCACCTGGTTCAGTAGGGCTATTAGTTATTTTGTAGCAGTGAAATGGAGCTGCATCAACTGGTTCAGTAGGGCTATTAGTTATTTTGTAGCAGTGAAATGGAGCTGCATCAACTGGTTCAGTAGGGCTATTAGTTATTTTGTAGCAGTGAAATGGAGCTGCATCACCTGGTTCAGTAGGGCTATTAGTTATTTTGTAGCAGTGAAATGGAGCTGCATCAACTGGTTCAGTAGGGCTATTAGTTATTTTGTAGCAGTGAAATGGAGCTGCATCAACTGGTTCAGTAGGGCTATTAGTTATTTTATAGCAGTGAAATGGAGCTGCATCAACTGGTTCAGTAGGGCTATTAGTTATTTTGTAGCAGTGAAATGGAGCTGCATCAACTGGTTCAGTAGGGCTATTAGTTATTTTATAGCAGTGAAATGGAGCTGCATCAACTGGTTCAGTAGGGCTATTAGTTATTTTGTAGCAGTGAAATGGAGCTGCATCAACTGGTTCGGTAAGACTATGACTTAGTTACTTTGTAGCTTAGTGATATTGACCTTGGTTCACAACTCAAAACAGCTGGGTTCAACCCAACAAGTGTGGTAACAACTGCTGCCCATGTTCACCTAGCTGTAGATAGATATCTACAGCTTGGGTTTCTTGATTTATCTTGGGTTGTTAGCCTTTCGGGATTAACCCTTACAAAGTCCCTTCTCCCATGTGTTGTTCCCTTCCCCTAAAATACCCTTCCTCTTCAAGCCTCCTCCCTATGAAGACCCACTTCCCCTTAATACCCCGTCCCCCTGGCTTCCCCCTTTTCACCCTCCAAGTCACTTCCACGGCCACTTGAACACCCTTATATAAAACACGTGGCTGGGACGCAACACAGCTTTGCGTTCTTGGTTACAGGCCAGTAAGTGGTGAGAGGTGCTGGTCTGATGGCCCCAAGGAACTATCATGCTCACCTGCCTCATATCTGGCCATTACATTTACCAACCAGGCTCACCCACCTTATGTTTGGTCATCACAACCACCAACCAGACACACCCACCTCATATCTAGTCATTACAACCACCAACCAGGATCACCCACCTCATATCTAGCCATCATAACCACCAAACAGGATCACCCACCTTATATTTGGTCATCACAACCACTAACAAGGCTCACCAACAAATGTGTTATCACAACGACCGACCAACCCCCCAAAGAACATTCAGGCTCATACACTCACTTCATGTCTAGTCATCATAGTCATCAAGCAACCAAAATACTAACCTATCAAGTCCTCAAACTAGCATAATAATTAGCCCACCGACCTTCTATCCAGGTAACTAACTACTAACCAACTTATCATCTAACCATTTTTTTACCATCCAGCTAACCAGCCTGTCCACTAACCAACCAAACATCCCCTCATATGATTATATGTATCGAGGTGTTTCTACTCACCGTGTTTTTTGTTATACACGAGAAAGTGTGTGTGTGTGTGTGTGTACTCACCTATCTGTGGTTGCAAGGGTCGATTCACAGCTCCTGGCTCCGCCTCTTTTCTGGTCGCTACTAGGCTTATTCTTTGCCTGTTCAAGAGCCTTATTGTGTGTTTGTGTGCGTGTGTCTGTGTGTCTGTGTCTGTGTTTTTGTGTATGTGTGTGTACTTAACAAATACACAATTGGCCAGTATTTCTAGCTGTCAAACAAGTATATAAATACTAATCTTAGGCCATTGTGCATTTTATGTCATCATAGAGTCAGCAGTTAATTCTTCAGTTGCATGTTTCACATACACTTATGAAGTCCCATTACATCATCTCGACGAGGTTTCATGACATCATCTTTGCGAGGTCTCATCACATACAGTGCGAGGTCCCACGACATCTTCCTACGAAATCTCACGACATATTCCTACGAGGTCCCACTACATATTCCTACGAAATCTCACATTTTTCTACGAGATCCCTTGACATATTCTACGAGATCCCTTGAAGTGTATGAAGGAGAAGCAGCTTATACACGTATATGATAGGCACCTTCCCTAAGTCAGATGCAGTGACTATGTCATTTGCAGGAACGAGTACCATGAGACCTAGCGTAGTTATAGCATCAGGTCCCTACCAATTGTGAGGCTTAGTTTGGTCGTGATGCACTCATAGTCGACTCCAGGTTTTTGAGTTTATAACCAAAATAATAAAATACATGTACTGAATTCATTTGCTGTTCTTTAATATCTACTCCGAGTTGTCTCCCATTCCTCATTTTTTAGTTAAATTAACGTTAATGTAACCCGTTAACCACCAGTCAAGAATACTTTAAAACAAGGATTAAAGTAAACTGAATGTATATACACCTATATATACACACATAAGAACTAAAAATTTGGAGGCGACCAGATGCTGCATTTTACAGTTAACACACAAATTACAAAAAAATTGCACCTACATAGCCTAACACAGTTTCATCCATTTCATACATATGATTCACCATTAAAGATTGATACCGTTTAGAAATGTTTATATATCCTTGTGTATTCTTATTTTTAAAATAGGTAAATGTATAAAAATGCAGAACGAAGAGTTTTCACTTATATCCATCATATGTTAATTGCCTTATCATCACTTTGCCCTAAATCTCTTCCTACTTTAATATTGTATAATATAGTCTCCGTATTAGCTAATATTATGTCTAAAATCTTTTCCCTGGACGGTTCTGTAATAAATAACTTTAAGAATTAGTTCTCGTCCACATGTAAGAAATATTCAAAATGCACAGTTTTATTTACCCAATTGATTTGACTAAAATTGGAATCACTTACAATAAAGTTGTTATTATACCTTGGCACATAATTATTATTATTACCATATATGTCTCTCTTCCATTCTCTCCAGCTCTGCTGGTCTATATATATTAATCTTATTATCAGGTTTTCATAATCTTTAATTAGTTCTGTCCATAAGTTTTGTGTATAGATCTTTTAATTTTGTTTGACTACATTTAACATTTTATGACCAAGACTTCTCCATCTTCTCATTTTTTCTTATTCTGTCGATGTAGGATAATTATTATCCTACTTCGTGGATACAGAGTACCAACCACAACAGTGAAGAAAAGATAAGTTGCTGAACAAGATTTTAATGGGACAATGCTTCTGTGTAGAACTTTATGAAGATTATTTTATTAAGGACTACACAGGGCGAAACGTTACCCCAATAAAAGTCTGCTCAATATCCTGTTATTTCTTCACTAGTTTCGGGACAGTTACCTTTATTCATATTTTTATATCTGTAATTATATTTTTTTTCCTGTAAATACAAGCGACGTTAACTCATGAAAATTATTTCATATATTTGTACTGTTTTGTTAATCGTCTTGAATATTCACCGGCATCAAGGTGCCTTCTTGAAGGGAATGTTCAATGTGCTTTTTTACTTGTTTAATACTTTTTAATGAAGTAACCTCTCCAACACATTCGCCAAGACTCACCAGCATGCTCGCCAACTTACTCACCACAAAACACTAAAGAACACACCCATACAATTATAAGGACAGCAACACACCGCCGCAATACACAGTCACCCCCACAACGCACCACCAGAACACACAAACACACTCACCCCCACAATACACAAACACACTCCTACAGTACACAAATACACTCACCCCACAAGACACTGCCAGTCATAAAATCACTAACCAACACACTTTGAATAACAATAACACGAGGCAATAAATACTCATAAAGACCACGCCACCCTATCAAAACACTTTATGTTGTCTGGTCGGGTCTTTATAGACGGAATGAGTCTCATTCTAAATCTGTTGGTCTACCTACTTGTAATAAATTCCGGGATACGTCATACCCGCTACGCGGTCCCAGACCAGACCTCCTGGATGATGGTCTGTATCTACATTTGTTTTATAAGAGTTTTCGTGTAAGACTTGACGGAATTATGAAGCAAATACACTGTATGTATAAATGAAAATAGATATCCACTGAGCAGCAGGGTGGTCCGTGTAAGTCATCACCCCCAAAACCCGATCAAGTTACAGATTCACGATAACATAATACCCATCTCGCCCATCTTCTGGGTACCACACGCCCATATTCTGATCACTCGCACCCACCTCATCCATCTTCTGGTCACTCGCACCCACCTCATCCATCTTCTGGTCACTCGCACCCACCTCATCCATCTTCTGGTCGCTCACACCCATCTCGCTCATTTTCTAGGTGTCTGACACCCGTCCCACCCATCTAGGTACTGACATTCGCCTCACTCATCTTCTGGGTCCTTCACACCACCTTATCCAATACGCCATTTATATATATTTTTTATTTATTTTATATATATTTTTTTATGTCTGCTGTTCTTGTAGTATCTCCCTGCTATTTCAGTATAGTATCTCCTGCTTTTCATTTAGTATTTTTCTTGTCGTAATTTCAGCGTGCGCTGCATTATTTCTTGCCTGTCCGTAAAGACCTTATAACTTTACCACCATTTTCAAATGGCTCCAAACACAATAAATAGTACATAGGTCCAAGGATATACTCGAGTCGGTAGTAAGGTGCAACGCTCTGCCAACTTGTTTTGTAGAATGAACCAAAATCAGAACATAGCATACAAAAAGGGGATTCTTTCTTTATAAATGGGGTTGAAAGCCTACCTTCGGAAAGCCAGCGGATGCTTAACTACATGTACATGGTGTCAACTTACAATCAAGTAAGTATACAATTTTATACTTTAATTGGGATCCGGGTACGTGGCAGCCTCTGCTCATGCCCTCCTTCGA
>NC_091316.1:7523125-7538125 GCF_038502225.1 Cherax quadricarinatus
AGACTGATCATCATCTGTAAATATATACCAGACTTGTAACCAAACCTAAGTCTGGCTACTACATTCGTCAGTCTACTACCATGGAAAGCTGATCTTTAAATGTACTTATCTACTCGCATGATATATTAGGTTATGAATATCAAGCGTTAATTAACATTCTTGTGACATTCAAATATATTATTTTGATACTTAACATTGAAGGATTAGGTTGGGCTTGATGTATTGTTTCAGAGTACTTTCTTTGGTTAATTGATCAGTTTTAACGTGCTGGGTTAAGTCAGTTTGGGGCGGAATTATTCATTTTTATTTTTACATATTAATATCAGACTTATCTGGAGAGAATCCTATTGTTCATTATGTGAGTTATTTACGTTCAGTAATGAAATAGCATTAGTAATTATGGAACTCATTGTCACAAGTTAACTTTAGTGATTTAGGATGCTAAATAGTTCAGGTTGTACCGAAGTCCATGTGTTAATTTTTATATCTTATTTAAAATGGCTACTGTATTTCTTATCTGAGGAAGTGTTAGTAACAGCAGAGAGAGAGAGGGAGAGAGAGAGAGAGAGAGAGAGAGAGAGAGGAGAGAGAGAGAGGAGAGAGAGAGAGAGAGAGAGATGAGAGAGAGAGAGAGAGAGAGAGAGAGAGAGACGAGAGAGAGAGAGAGAGAGCTGCTAGGGGCAGAGCCGTGACGGTGTACAGACGCAGAAGTAATGAAGTAGTATTTCACCAGCTATCTCTGGCCTGGACACTCCTGCTCTCACTCTGGATAATAATATTAGTGTACTTATCACCTCCGTCTCTCCCTCTACACTTGTTGCCTCTCATTCTCCCCATGTCTCTTTCCCACTCATCTTATGACCACTACTAGTCTTATAACTGAAGCTTGACTGTAACTGTAGTATATATATATATATATATAGATATATATATATATATATATATATATATATATATATATATATATATATATATATAGATATATATATATATATATATATTGTGTGTGTTTGTGTGCGTAATAGATGAAGTGAGAGAGAGTTGACTGAGAGTGAGAGTGCTTATATCTGGGGTTTTATTTATTGGTTTACTTGTGTGAGTGTGTATTATACGTTTATTTATTTTACTGCAAATGTTAGTTTTTGTATATGTATATAAGTGCATGTCCGCGTGCGCACATGTATACGTATGTAAGTGTGTATGTAAGTCAGCTCGCGCATGTACAGTGTTATTTATATAGTGTTATTGTGTGTATTTGTCTAGTTATGTGTGTTGTGTGTGTGTGTGTGTGTGTGTGTGTGTGTGTGTGTGTGTGTGTGTGTGTGTGTGCGTGTGTGTATGTTTATCTGTGTGTGTGTGTGTGTGTGTAGGCGTGTGTGTGTGTGTGTGTGTGTGTGTGTGTGTGTGTGTGTGTGTGTGTGTGTGTGTGTGTGTGTGTGCGTGTGTGTGTGCGTGTGTGTGTGTTTGTCACTTTTTGGGGGGATGTGTATTTATCCATGTGTAACCAGATGGTAAGAAAACACTGCATGTTCTCCATTGCCTTGTAAACCCCCTATCAATAATCACGGTCTTTTTTTTTAACACTCTTGAGATCTACACGATTAGCGCTGTAGCCATAACATACAACAAGGAATACTGAAGCAAAGAAGAAGCAACTAATGAACAAGAGACAAAGCAAAGAATAATAAAAATTCAAGCCAAGGCAGCAAGAATCAAGAAAGATTTCATGCCAAGGCAACAAGAATCAAGAAAGATTCAAGCCAAGGCAGCAAGAATCAAGAAAGATTCAAGCCAATGCAGAAAGAATCAAGAAAGATTCATGTCAAGGCAGCAAGAATCAAGAAAGATTCATGCCAATGCAGAAAGAATCAAGAAAGATTCATGTCAAGCAACAAGAATCAAGAAAGATTCAAGCCAAGGCAGCAAGAATCTAGAAAGATTCATGTCAAGGCAGCAAGAATCAAGAAAGTTTCATGCCAATGCAGAAAGAATCAAGAAAGATTCATGCCAAGGCAACAAGAATCAAGAAAGATTCAAGCCAAGGCAACAAGAATCAAGAAAGATTCATGCCAAGGCAGCAAGAATCAAGAAAGATTTCATGCCAAGGCAGCAAGAATCAAGAAAGATTCATGCCAAGGCAGCAAGAATCGAGAAAGATTCATGTTAAGGCAGCAAGAATCGAGAAAGATTCATGTTAAGGCAGCAAGAATCAAGAAAGATTTCATGCCAAGGCAGCAAGAATCAAGAAAGATTCAAGTCAAGGCAGCAAGAATCAAGAAAGATTCAAGCCAAGGCAGCAAGAATCAAGAAAGATTCATGTCAAGCAACAAGAATCAAGAAAGATTCATGCCAAGGCAGCAAGAATCAAGAAAGATTCAAGCCAAGGCAACAAGAATCAAGAAAGATTCATGCCAAGGCAGCAAGAATCAAGAAAGATTCAAGTCAAGGCAGCAAGAATCAAGAAAGATTCAAGTCAAGGCAGCAAGAATCGAGAAAGATTCATGTCAAGGCAGAAAGAATCAAGAAAGATTCATGCCAATGCAGAAAGAATCAAGAAAGATTCATGTCAAGCAACAAGAATCAAGAAAGATTCAAGCCATGGCAACAAGAATCAAGAAAGATTCATGTCAAGCAACAAGAATCAAGAAAGATTCAAGCCAAGGCAGCAAGAATCGAGAAAGATTCATGTCAAGGCAGCAAGAATCAAGAAAGATTCATGCCAATGCAGAAAGAATCAAGAAAGATTCATGCCAAGGCAACAAGAATCAAGAAAGATTCAAGCCAAGGCAACAAGAATCAAGAAAGATTCATGCCAAGGCAGCAAGAATCAAGAAAGATTTCATGCCAAGGCAGCAAGAATCAAGAAAGATTCATGTCAAGGCAGCAAGAATCGAGAAAGATTCATGTTAAGGCAGCAAGAATCAAGAAAGATTCAAGTCAAGGCAGCAAGAATCAAGAAAGATTCAAGTCAAGGCAGCAAGAATCAAGAAAGATTCATCAAGAAAGATTCAAGCCAAGGCAACAAGAATCAAGAAAGATTCATCAAGCCAAGATTTCATGCCAAGGCAAGAATCAAGAAAGATTCATGTCAAGCAGCAAGAATCAAGAAAGATTCAAGAAAAGCCAAGGCAGAAAGAATCAAGAATCAAGCAAGATCAAGAAAGATTCATGCCAAGACAACAAGAATCAAGAAAGATTCAAGCCAAGGCAGCAAGAATCAAGAAAGATTCATGCCAATGCAGAAAGAATCAAGAAAGATTCAAGCCAAGGCAGCAAGAATCGAGAAAGATTCATGTCAAGGCAGCAAGAATCAAGAAAGATTCATGCCAATGCAGAAAGAATCAAGAAAGATTCAAGCCAAGGCAGAAAGAATCAAGAAAGATTCATGCCAATGCAGAAAGAATCAAGAAAGATTCATGTCAAGCAACAAGAATCAAGAAAGATTCAAGCCATGGCAACAAGAATCAAGAAAGATTCAAGCCATGGCAACAAGAATCAAGAAAGATTCAAGCCAAGGCAACAAGAATCGAAAAAGATTCATGCCAAGGCAGCAAGAATCAAGAAAGATTTCATGCCAAGGCAGCAAGAATCGAGAAAGATTCATGTCAAGGCAGCAAGAATCAAGAAAGATTCATGTCAAGGCAGCAAGAATCAAGAAAGATTCATATCAAGGCAGCAAGAATCAAGAAAGATTCATGCCAATGCAGAAAGAATCAAGAAAGATTCATGTCAAGCAACAAGAATCAAGAAAGATTCAAGCCAAGGCAGCAAGAATCAAGAAAGATTCATGTCAAGCAACAAGAATCAAGAAAGATTCAAGCCAAGGCAGCAAGAATCAAGAAAGATTCAAACCAAAGCAGCAAGACTCCAGAAAGATTCTTGCCAAGACTTATTAAAGAACAAACAACAAAGACTCCGGCATGAGAAAAGGAAAAATTAAACAATGTTCCAAGGAAAAACAAAAAATAAAACGCCAAAAGTAGATACTAACAGAGAAAGACTAAAATAAGAAGAACTTACAAACCAACATTCTAACAGGATAAAACATCTATAAAATAACCAAAGCACAGACTGTAAAGAAACTAGAGAAGATCAAGAAACAAGAATATTCAAGAAATCGAACAAGAATATGCTCAAGAAACAAGCAAGGAACAAGTAGGACAAACAAGAGTCAAGAAAGACAAGCAAGAATTAAGTAAGGCAAGCTAAAATCAAGTCGAATTATAATCAAGATTCTACACCATCATTAAAAGTTATTAATGGGAGGTTGAGGTGTGAAGATGGGAAGGAGATGACATGAGAACATGTGGTTTATTAATATCTGCAGCGCAATGCCCCTCCACCTTGTTTACATCTGAGTCCTGTCACACATCAGCTGGTATCTCCCGGGACTCATGTTTCCTCTCCCTCCCTCACGCTTTCCTTCTCTTCCTCACTCTATTACACCTTCCCCGCTCTCCATTATTCCTTCCCTCTCCCTCCATTACTCCTTCCCTCTCCCTTCATTACTCCTTCCTTCTTCCTCCATTATTCTTTCCCCTCCCTCCATTACTCCTTCCCTTTCCATCCCTCCGTCTCTCTCCTTTTTTGACTCCATTCCTTTCTTCCCTCTGTTCTTCCATCCATCACCTCGTCCTCCTCCTCCCAGAAGTCTCCCTCTCTCCATCTCCTTCACTCCCTCCCTCCCTCCCTGGAGACTTATTTTCCTATTGAACTAATTGAAGACAACAATTCTTCCACGCTAATATGAACATTCAAGACATCATGGAGGTCAGAGAGCATTATAAACACTGACACAGCTTTGTTCACTAGCCATCCATTCAGCGTGTTGAACTGAATGATCCACGCAGGTTTAGCGCATTTCGCGATAAACATGGGTGGGGATCTTGCAGTTCAGAGGGTCGTTTGAACTGTGATGTTCGCGCACTTTCGGCAAGACAGCTATCAGATGAGTGATGATGAATGTGCTTCCTTCTTCGGTTCACACTGTCTTGGTGTGGAAAGGCCAAGTTGGTAAATGTAAATGTTGCTTGTAAATCTTCTGGGGTTGTGGAAAGAGATAACATGGTCAGAGTTGGTGCCGCTGATACAAAAATGCCAGAGTTAGTACCGCTGATACAAAAATGTCAGAGTTGGTGCCGCTGATACAAAAATGCCAGAGTTGGTGCCGCTGATACAAAAATGTCAGAATTTGTGCCACTGATACAAAAATGTCAGAGTTGGTGCCGCTGATACAAAAATGTCAGAAGAACCTTCTGTAACAGCTTCCTTTTGTAAGCTCCTTAGCTTACTAGCACAGCGTTGGCCCTGCTACATACCTCGATTCCTAGACACATATATTATTATTAAACACAGAGCATAAGGAAGCGCTAACCTCATAAGGGTTATTTTAGCGCTTGGGAAATGGGAAACAATCAGGTTTGATCAGAAGAAGGGGAGGACAGCTTTCAATTCCTCGTATGAAGAGCCCTTCACCAGCATCAAGGTGTCCCTCTCGAAAGATCATTGTTTACGTAGTGAGAGGTTGTACAGTGAACATCATCGCTAGTTGTACATATCTACACCAGTGACAAGTAATAAAAAGAAACAAATGGAGAACTCTAGTAGGCCTACTAGCTAGTAGATGATATAAAATACCGACAAATATGAAATAAGATACGTGCAGTGGTAGGATATATTTTTGAGGAATGGCTTCGTCAGTCCTGAAGACTGAAAACTTTACCGCAATAAAATATCGTGACAATGCATACGTGTCCTTCAGTCCTGAAGACGGAAAAACGTTTATTCAATAAAATATCCTGACAATGCATATGTATTTCATTTATCAGTAGGCCTACTGGCCCATATTGAGAGGTTCCACTTCATCCAATTATTTCAAATTGGGTAGCTGTTCAGTCCACAGATAAAATTCTCAGGGAATTTGTTTCAGTGATCCTATTTGACAGCTTGTTCTAATCTACATTTAAAGGATTGAGGTGTCCCTTGATCTTAATGCAGGACGTTTGGTCCAAGGATCCTCGGATCAAACTTGGTTCCCTCCCATTCCCGAGGCTCTGTATGACCCTGAAGGATTTAGCGCTTCCTCATCAATAGTAACAATAACCACGTGATGAATGTTGATCCACTAGCATAGGCCAGTAAGTACTATGATTCCCACATTAGGGATTAAATAATGTAAGAATCAAAACACATACACACACATACACACACACACACACACACACACACACACACACACACACACACACACACACACACACACACACACACACACACACACACACACACACTGCTTATGGGTGATTTCAACCACATGGAGATTGATTGGGAAAACCTGGAGCCTCATGGGGGTCCCGAAACATAGAGAGGCAAGATGATGGATGTGGTTCTGGAAAACCTCACGCATCAACACGTCAGGGACACTACCAGAGAGAGAGGGGAGGATGAGCCAGCAAGACTGGACCTTGTGTTCACTCTGAGTAGTTCAGACATTGAGGACATCATATATGAGAGGCCCCTTGGAGCTAGTGATCACGTAGTCCTGAGTTTTGATTACATAGTAGAGTTACAAGTGTAGAGGGTAACAATAGTCGAATGGGAAAAGCCAAACTATAAAATGGGGGACTACGCAAGTATGAGGAAATTCCTGCGGGAAGTTCAGTGGGACAGAGAACTGGTAGGAAAGTCAGTAAACGAAATGATGGGATATGTAACAACAAAATGCAAGGAGGCAGAGGAAAGGTTTGTTCCCAAGGGCAACAGAAACAATGGGAAGACCAAAGCGAGGCAAAAACTAAGTGCATAGAGAATGGAAGAGGTACAGAAGGCAAAGGACCCAGGAAAACAAGATCACTCGAAGAGCCAGAAACGAATATGCACAGATAAAGAGGGAGGCCCAGCGACAGTACGAAAACGACATAGCATCGAAAGTCAAGTCTGACCTGAAACTGTTGTTTAGCTACATCAGGAGAAAGACAACAGTCAAAGACCAGGTGATCAGGCTGAGGAAAGTAGGTGGGGAACTCACAAGAAACGATCAAGAGGTATGCGAGGTGCTAAACAGGAGATTTAAGGAAGTATTCACGGTGGAGACAGGAAGGATTCTGGGAAGACAGGACAGAGGGGGACACCAGCAGGGAATACACCAGCAAATGCTGGATGACATACACACAAATGAGGAGGAGGTGAAGAAGCTGCTAAGTGACCTTAATACTTCAAAGCCAATGGGACCAGACAACATTTCCCCGTGGGTTCTCAGAGAGGGAGCAGACATACTGTGCGTGCCATTAACCACAATCTTCAGCACATTCCTTGAAATTGGGCAACTACCCGAGGTATGGAAGACAGCAAATGTAGTCCCCATATTTAAAAATGGAGACAGAAAAGAGGCACTAAATTACAGACCAGTGTCACTGACGTGTATAGTATGCAAAGTCATGGAGAAGATTGTAAGGAGGAGAGTGGTGGAGCACCTGGAACAGAACAAGATTATAAATGACAACCAGCACGGATTCAAATTCTGCGTCACAAACCTTCTGGAGTTTTATGACAAAGTTACAGAAGTAAGACACGAGAGAGAGGGGTGGGTTGATTGCATTTTCTTGGAGTGCAAGAAGGCCTTCGACACAGTTCCTCACAAGAGATTAGTGCAGAAAAGAGAGGATCAGGCGCGTATAACAGGAAGGGCACTGCAGTGGATCAGAGAATACCTGACAGGGAAGCAACAACGGGTAATGGTACGTGATGAGGTATCACAGTGGGCACCTGTGACGAGCGGGGTCCCACGGTGTCGGTCCTAGGACCAGTGCTATTTTTGGTATATGTGAATGACATGATGGAAGGGATAGACTCAGAGGTGTCCCTGTTCGCAGATGATGTGAAGTTAATGAGGAGAATTACATCAGACGAGGATCAGGCAGGACTTCAAAGAGACCTGAACAGGCTGGACACGTGGTCCAGCAACTGGCTTCTCGAATTCAACCCTGCCAAATGCAGTCATGAAAATCGGAGAAGGGCAAAGAAGACCGCAGACGGAGTATAGGCTAGGTGGTCAAAGACTGCAAATCTCGCTCAAGGAGAAAGATCTTGGGGTGACCATAACACCGAGCACGTCTCCGGAGGCACACATCAACCAGATAACTGCTGCAGCATATGGGCGCCTGGCAAACCTGAAAATAGCGTTCCGACCCCTTAGTAAGGAATCGTTCAAGGCAATGTACACTGTGTACGTCAGGCCCATACTGGAGTATGTAGCATCAGTTTGGAACCCACACCTGGTCCACCACGTCAAGAAATTAGAGAAAGTTCAAAGGTTTGCAACGATGCTAGTTCCGGAGCTCAGGGGAATGTCCTACGAAGAAAGGTTGAGGGAACTCGGACTGACGACACTGGAGGACAGGAGGGTCAGGGGAGACATGATAACGACAGACAAAATACTGCGTGGAATAGATAAGGTGGACAGGGACAGGATGTTCCAGAGAGGGGACACAGAAACAAGAGGTCGCAATTGGAAGCTGAAGACTCAGACGAGTCACAGGGATGTTAGGAAGTATTTCTTCAGCAATCGAGTAGTCATGAAGTGGAATAGCCTAGCAAGTGATGTAGTGGAGGCAGGAACCATACATAGCTTTAAGACGAGGTATGACATGGCTCAGGAAGCAGAGAGAGGCCCTAGTAGCGATCAGTGAAGAGGCGGGGCCAGGAGCTGAGTCTCGACCCCTGGAACCACAATTAGGTGAGTATACACACACACACACACACACACACACACACACACACACACACACACACACACACACACACACACATTTAACACATAAAGCCATAGTACTCATCGTTTAATTTCTTAATCAGCGACACTTAGTGGAGAGAGAGAGAGAGAGAGAGAGAGAGAGAGAGAGAGAGAGAGAGAGAGAGAGAGAGAGAGAGAGTGAATCATGCCCTTATAGAAGAGGCGAGGCCCCAGCCAACTGGCTACGCCATATCAATCAAGACTCAGTGCGATACGGTGAAAGGTACCGTGATAACCCCGTGCACCCCTATCATCCTTAACATCGTTTTCGAATTAGAGCTGAGCATAACACATAAACATAACTGTGCTGTATAAACACGACTGCAACAACGCTTTCGCTTACGATTCTCTCCCTCTCGCTTTGTCTCTGTTTCTTTCTGTGTCTGCTTCTGTGTCTACTCTCTCTCTCTCTCTTTTACAAAAGGTTTTAGAGGGCTAGGCTTAGGGTTCCTAATTTTATTTACAAGCCAAGAGCTGTTACCTACATCAGCTTATTTGAAAGCCTTTTTATTTTTTAAGAGATATACAGATAGGGAACAAAATGAAGTTGGAGCCCTCTGTGGGCCAGCGATTTTATTTGGTCTCTCTCTCTCCCTCTCTCCTTACCCAGCAGACAACAGAGGTTCATTATTTTTTTTATTGAGAACAGTTTAAATGCGTATGCTGCACAGCAAGGTGCATAATTCGCTGCAAGCAGGTAATCATAGGTTGAGTGTGACTTATTCTCAGTATGAAGAGAATCGTTTTATTTTTTTCTAACGTAGAAGACTGGAACCTCCACCCTTCGACAAGGGAGCAGAGACTGTCTCCACATGACTATAGCAATCTCACAGTGTGGATTCTTGAGGACCTTAAGACAATCAGGGCTACCATTTGTTCTTGCATAACCCTATACTCGTCTCAGAAAGTCCCCAAGGCAAAAGTCAGTTGTAGCGCACACGGGATACAGCAGTACCTTGCTTCCTGATGCTCTCCTTCTTTACTTGGTATGCTAACAGACTCAAGGTACCAAACTATGTTTGTGCCTGTTCAGTAATCGGAACCCCTGACATGCTCGGGGCACCACCATCCTCCTATGCCAGCTAATTTTCCTAGCCCTGAGATGTTCAGGACACCACCATCCCCATATGCCTGATAATTTTCCTAGTCCTGACAAGCTCAAGGTACCACCGTCCTAATATATCCGCTCATTTTCCTAGATCTGATATGCTCAGGGCACCGACCTCTGCATGCGCCCGTTCGTTACCTTGGATCCCAACATGCCGAAAGCACAAACACAACTCCGTCTCTTTTATCAGATCACGGAACGGGTGGGGCTTAAACCCATGGCAGGCGAGTCCTAAAACTCACAGGTCATTGTGCTAACTAGGTCATTACTTACAACCTGATAATGATCTAAACTGCTCGAAACATTGTCCAAGTAATAGCTTTCTCTGCAGTGTCGAGCTTCACTGTTGTCAGCAGCACACCATTTACTTCATTATTACTTTAGTAATGCCAAGCATGTAGCAGAGCGAGCCTTTCTATTAATGTGAAATATTATCTGATAAAAATGGTTCTCTCAGCTTCAAGTTTTCTTAAACTTGAAGGTTTTCGCAGTAGCCATAAATTTTCAATATGGATGTGATTGTTGGCTATGTATTAAATATATCTGCAACTCCAACATGGAACTACTGCCAATGATAAAATGTTTAAAAAAAAATAAAAATATAAGTATCTTCTCTTAGAAAAAATCTGCACATGATGAAATTTTTGTTTCATTGTTGATAAATAACAGTGTTTGAATTTAGGCTGGTATTACGTACGTGAAGTAATGTTAGACTATTAGGTTATTAAAATGTTTAGGGAACCTAAGTTAGGTATTGCTGCTAAGATGGTTTTAGTGGGAGGTAAAAAATAATTAGGACCACCATAAGTTCCCATTTCCCATCCTTCTCAGGTAAATGATATATAATTATGAAAATTCTGAGTATGCCAAATTTTTATTTTTCACCAAGACTGTCCTAGCAACCTTATGTAAATTTATGTATTCTAAAATAATTTACCAGACATGCTTAAAAATTAACTGCAGTACCTCTACAGTACCTTTATAGCACCACTGCCGCTGCCTCAGACGCAGAGCATGAGAAATATTGGAGAGCACACTCGTGGAGCCTCGTTACTTTGCTGTAAAACTGCTTAGCGGTCTTAGTCCACATATTGAGAGAGACGGAGTGTGCGGGTCTGGCCAGCATTGTCAAGTCAGTTATTAGCCAGAGAAGTGAGCCACTTGTTCCATTGTTACCATTCCTTTGAGTCATAAAAACACATCAAATCTCACTTTAATTGCGTAGGCTAACAATACTCGCTGTGTTCCTCATCCAGGCAGGGAGAATTGCTGACTTTTCATTCCATATATTCTGTAACAAAGAGATTTTGTTTTTTTGGTCTTAGAGTTCTTTATCCTAGGAACTGGAGCTACTCAACCTCTTGGATTATACATAATTACCTCCCATTCCCCAGGCTATTTAACGACCCCTACTGACTTAGCGCTGTCCCATAAATATAGTAAGAATTTCCTTCTTCGAATTTGTTACACGTTATGCAACGGATATTTCTTATTCATGCGCGCACATACACACACCTTGGGGTGAGCATACTGCCAAGCATATCACCGGAGGCACATAACCAAATAACCTCTGTAGCCAGTGCTCGACATTGAGTCATTCAGGACTTCCCATAGAACGTACTGTATGTCAGGCTCACCCTGGGGTATGCATCACCAGCATGGAACACGCATCTGATAAAGCATATTAAGAAACTGGAGAAAATGCAGGCGTATGCAGCGATACTAGTCCCAGAGTTAAGAGGCTTAAGAAAATGATCTTAACATTAAAGGAAATTGATATTATAGACAGGTATAGACTGAGAGGCGAGAAACTAGCACACGGGGCCACAGTTGGAAATTAAATACTAAGGTGAGTCACAGTCTCACAGTGGTTAGGCAGTGGAATGACCTTGACGAAGATGTGGTGGCAGGCTCGATGAAGTTCTGAGACTGAGGCTGAGTAGCATACTTTGATGCAAAGTGTGCAGGTTCTAATCCTTTTGTGGACTGAGAAATAATATATATACATACATATATATATATATATATATATATATATATATATATATATATATATATATATATATATATATATATATATATATATATATATATATATATATATATATATATATATATATATATATATATATATATATATATATATATACATATATACATATGCAATAAACAGGTGATTTCAGAATATGCAAAACAGCCACTGTGAAAGAATAGAGAAATTCCAAGCGTTTTCGTGACTACTCACATTATCAAGGAACATTGTTCCTTGATAATGTGAGTAGTCACGAAAGCGCTTGGAATTTCTCTATTCTTTCACAGTGGTTGTTTTGCATATATATATATATATATATATATATATATATATATATATATATATATATATATATATATATATATATATATATATATATATATATATATATATATATATATATATATATATATATTCAAACAGGAGGAGGCTGAAATTTATCCTTGAGATACCACTGCCACGAGTGTCCTCGGATCACGAGAAAAACATCTAGCTCTGCTGGATGCGTGATCTTTGTAGGATCGCTGGCTCAGTGGTAAGCTGACATGGTACGTTGTGCTGTCTCTTGAGGCGGGACAATGTGTCGTGGGGTCGAGCCCTGGCCTGCCGCAGTTTGGTTCATGATGTACATATATATATATATATATATATATATATATATATATATATATATATATATATATATATATATATATATATATATACATATATATATATATATATATATATATATATATATATATATATATATATTATATAAATAAAATATATATATATTATACACTGAGAGGTGTAAATGTATCATGGTATACACTACTTGAGGTGTTCTCCACTCAGTGTATATAGACCGATGGGTATTCATAACTCCGTGTCTTCACAGAGTTTATCTTAATGCCTGTTTTAGGGATTAAAGTATCCTTGACTGGTGGTTTACAAGTGACACGTTGCCTAAGAACCCTCGTGTAGTCTATGGGTTTTAAACCAAAGGAACCACTATGAAGCCTCAATACATTGTAAATACCCGAATTTGAAATGTTATATTGTCTTTGCTCTGCATCCCTATAACAGTACTTTTATTTAAGTTGTAAATTTGATATCTGCCTTAGTAAAACAGACTGTCAAACATGGGCAGTGTAATCTAAGAATACGAATTTTGTTTGTATAATCTTCCGGGCTGACACAGGGTAAAATAATTAAGAGCAGTTTTGGAAGGGCAATTAAAAACGTTGACTTTTTTACGCAAGTGAAAATTACGAAGGTATATTAAGAGTTTTTTTTTTGTAAGACGTTATTTTAATGAACAAGTTAATGACCTCGTTATCTCGAAGTCCATTTGAGCCACCTCTCAGACCTCTCAAACCTCGTAGTGGTCTGAGATCATTTTTCAAATCTTCACAGATTGCCTGTCCAATCTATTCACATATTTCTAGAAGTGAGATTAGATTACCATTAATGTCTTCATTTATTAAAGTTCTCAGAGCTCACAGTAACACTATGCAGAAGACTCCCAGGAATCTCATAATCTGAGATCATTCAGTATTCCTTGCTTGGAGACAGCCCAAACTAAGTTCTCCAAGGCTTCACTCTCGTCTTGTGAGATTCCACAGGAAAGTCTCCAAGGCTCCGCTACCATCTCCGGCTCTGAGAAATCCCAAAGGAAGATTTTCAAGGCTCTGCCACTTTCTCTAACCCTGAGAGATCTCACAGAATGATCTCCAAGGCTCCGCCAATGTTCCTCATCTAGAGACATCCCTCAGGAAAGTCTCAAAGGCTCCATTACTTCCCGTCAGAGTTTCACCGTTCCCAGATACGAAGCGACAACCTTTAATTACAGTGTAGGATGGAATTACTGGACTGGAGACGAACCTCTGGATGCCACTACGGCCATATGAGATATTGTTACGTATACGGGGACACGGTTTGAATGGCATAATGCCTACAGGTAAACTGACAGACACAAGCACATGATGAGTTTTCTTATACTTGGACAATGTTTTGATCTAACCAGAGCTTCTCCAAGTTGTTCACCTTACAGCGGAAAGCCATTTAAATGAAACTTGTTCTGCGTACCTATGTTTTTTATCCATATTTTCGGACGCGAAAAGTGTTTCTTTGCCTTTTAAGTTGTGTTTATATTATTATGTCACATTATGATGTGGTATCTTAATATTCTACTGGTTGACCCAATAAACCTGCGAAAGGCCTTGGTCAAATAAGTAAAAGGTCGACTGAGCGGGTCATTATCGGTCGTACACCCGCATTTGGAGAAATTTTCCAGTTGCTCTTGACAAAATACTGCCACCACCGACGTACACTGATATTCCTTGCGTGTTTTTGTCAGCATCGTGTAGCTACGCAACTGTTTTCCATCTCAGCATCGACGCACGGGGGCTCATAAGCAAAACCTGCCAATTATTATACTAAAATACCATTATTGGAGTAATTACTATAGGCACCTGGGGCATTTGCGTTAGCTAGGCATATAAGAGAAATATCTAGATGAGAGAGAGAGAGAGAGAGAGAGAGAGAGAGAGAGAGAGAGAGAGAGAGAGAGAGAGACAGTAGGGGTTACAAGATCCTGTACGAGGCACAAGTACGCTCGCACCTTGAGTATGCTCCACTTTCTTGGTTTGCCCCCCCCCCTCTCATCTGCGACTGCTTGACAGAGCACAGAACAGAGCAAGACGTCTCATCTCTCGCCTGGACCCATCCTGGATAGATCTGTCATTTCAGCAGAGCCTTCAACATAGGAGGGATGTGGGTGGCCTTACTGTTATGTACAAGGCCAATATTGTCAAAATACCACACTTGGATCCACTTCGAGGACAGCGTGAAACAAGCTTTTATGCCACAAGACGGGCAGAAAGCAGCAACTTCACTCTGGCTGTACCCTTCTCCAGAACATCACTCCATCTGAGATCATACATACCCAGGATGACTCGAGTATGGAACACATTCGTACAGCATAATGATGTCAACGAGATAAAGTCAGTTGATCAAATGAAAATGCTGGCCCACAGATGGCTCCAACTTCATCCTGTCCCGTACTTGTATGTCTCATAACAATAA